>NW_028263153.1:0-43730 GCF_049901735.1 Notechis scutatus
TATTCACCAGGCTGTCAATCATTTGGAAGCCTGCACTCACAAATAAAAAATCTCCACACCACAAGCCAGGCAAACACCTGGGCACAAACAGATCCCCCCTGATACTTCCAGCTCAAACACACCCCAACCAGGCACCCAGATGAAACCCAGCTTCCTAACTAATGATAGCCATCCATTTACCCGAAGCCAAGCTGCACTAAAGGCCTCCAATAAAGCAACACAATGCTGCCAGCCAATCAAGATACAAAAAGAGCCAAAAACAGACAGAAGATATTAGAGACACCAATCAAGCAGAACACAGCAAACTCCGAGACCAATAAACACAGACCAAGACTCCCAACCAATCAGGATGAAGAAAAAACCATTCTGGCACAGCAATAGGCTGCCCCAAATTTAAATCTGAAACCACTGTAAAAGTCTGACTCACAGACGGACACAATACAGAAGCCTGATGATGGCAGATGAGATTCTGCTGAAACGTTGCTACAACTTTAAAAGCACCACTACTATGATGTGGGAAAATACCGAACAAAGCTGAAGGCCATACATGTAAGTACCGCGAAAACTTAAGAAAACAAATTATATATATATATATATATATATATATATATATATATATATATATATATATATATATATATTATTTTCTTAAGTTTGTACTGTATGGCCTCAGCTTGTTATGTATTGTACGTATATGTAATGGTGTATATTATATGTATATGTATATGTATATATATATATATATATATATATATGTATATGTATATATATATATATATATATATATATATATATATATATATATATATATATATATATATATATATATGTATATGTATAGTGTGTATATATATATATATATATATATATATATATATATATATATATATATATATATATATAATATATATAAAGTCAGGGGTGGGATCCTACTGACATGACAACTGCTTTGGTGAGTGTGTGCTTTGTACACTATTCACAAATTACTGGCTCCGGCAAGCATTCACCTTCTCCCACTGACAAGGGGCATTCAGCTGTGCCATGCAAAGCAGCTGAGGAGGAAAAAGCAGGGAATAAAGCACAGCCTAGAGTCCAGGCAGGTGGGTGGGCCAAACAGAAGACCAGAAGATCAGTTTGTTGTCAACTGCTCTTCAAAGCAACCAGTTCTATAGACTGGTACAATCCCTGTCAGGGGTCTGACAAACCCACCCCCATTCAAATCCTAAGTCTCTAGCTGCATCTCTCAGAGTAAAAAAAATAAAAAAAATATTAGGAGTGACCATGTAGGCGTTACCTGGGTGCAGCTGAAACTAAGACACATCATTCATTTCCCCCTTGACCCTGGTCTTCCCCTCACCCCCTGGATGTATATCCTCCAATGGGACACATCCATAGTCAAGAGTCATCAATCATGCTCTCCAGTAATAATCTTGTGCGCCAACAGCTTTGGCTGCCTAGCAATTATCTGAAGCATTTTAGGAATGCCCTACTTTCCCCCTCGCTTTCTGCTGGCAACTAAAAAGACCAAAGAAGTATTTTTTAGTTGACACCCACTCCTAGAGAAAGTTATTGAGAGAATAGAAGTTTTTTTTCTTTTTTTCCTTGAAATGCTGTGATGTCCTTTGGCATTGATGTAAGCCACTAAGTATATTTATGCTTTCAATTTTTTATTTATTAAATAAACACTGGCTTGTGAGGTCTGCAGCTATGACCCTGGCTTTGACCACTTTCCTGGCCAGGAATCTCTTTGGGGCCTTCAATGAAGCCAGGCTGATCACCTTCAGCATGCTGCTCTTTTGCAGTGTCTGGGTGAGTTTTGTGTCCAACTACATGAGCAACAAAGGGAAAAAACATGGTGACTGTGCAGGCCTTCTCCATCTTTGCCTCCAGTGCTTGGCTGCTGGGCTGCATCTTCATCCCTGAGTGCTACATTATCATCCTAAGGCCAGACCAGAATACAAAGGAGAAGCTTACAACCAGGACAAATGTGAAAATGTGAGACAGAGGAATTTTAAGCCTCAACTTTTTCAATCATCTGCATGTAGGAAATGGTCCAAACTGTTCTCCATACATAAGTGGGCCAAAGATTTTGCTTGAAATAATGAAAAATATTTGGAAGATAATGTCCCCAACCATTTACAGTAAAATTCCAAGATGCCCAGGGACCTTTTTTGAACTTTCAGGGTATGATATCCCAGTAATAGGTTTTAGTCAGAGGTGGTATTCAGCTGTTTCTGACCAGTTCTGGAGAACTAGTAGCAGTAAATTTTAAGTAGTTCAGAGAACCGGCAAATACCACTTCTAACTGGCCCCACCCCCATCTCTTCTCTGCCTCCCGAGTCCGAGCTGATCAGCTGGGTCTTCTTTGTTGCCCTGTACAGGAGAATGGAGCTGGAAAGCAGGTTAGTGAGGTGGGGAGGGAATGGGGATTTTGCAGTATCCTTCCCCTGGAGTGGGGTGGGAATGGAGATTTTGTAATATCCTTACACTGCCACACTCACCAAGCCACACCCACAGAACCGGTAGTAAAAAGAATTTGAACCCCACGACTGTTTTTAGTGACCATCTAAACTGAGTACTGAACACATGTTGAGTAAATCTAATATTTATTTTCCATCCTCTTAATTTATGCCACACCGAGACTCTTGGTGGTAAGAAACAACCATCCAATTAAATCAAGATGCTGATAGATAAGAATTAAATGCCATATATTTCTCATCATCTTATGCATACCTATCATTCCAACCTAATTAAAACAGAGGTAGGTAACTTGTGGCTATCCAGATGTTGCTGAAATTCAGAAGCTCCAGCCAGAATGACAGCCTTAGCCTATAGAGTCTTAAGATGCCACATCAAGCTTTTTGAAACAGCAATACCTGTGAAGTGAGAATCTTGCTGATATGCCAAAAAATATGGTTGTGGTATCTATACCTTCCATTGTTTTAGTTGTGGTTTTTACAGACAAGATTCTTTCAATCCTCTCCTGGAGGAGAATCCAAGTCATTTTTCTGCAGCCATCTTGATCAGCCTTCCTCTGAAAATTGCTATTTGAAATAAGAAAAAGGAAGTGTTTTATCTACGTATGTAAATTCCAGGTGCTCTTCAAGAGTAACCACATAAGAGCATATTGCAGTAATTCAATAAGGAAGTGACCAAGACATGAGCAAAGGCACAGTTGGTACACAAGAACAACCTTTGTGAAGCCTTCTCTAGCAATGTGCCCCTTGAACATTGAGCTGTAGTCATGAATCTAGGATGTCCCATAACAAGTTCATCACCTTCATCCAGGGGAGCGCCATCCCATCCAGAGATGGCTCATATCTAGATGCTTGGGGGTGGGGGATCAAAACCAGGAAGCCACTCCCTCTTCCTAAGTTTGAATAAAAGTTAGTACCACCCCAACCAATCTACATAGGTTCCAGGGGTTTGGTCAACACTACAATAGTAACACCTGCCTGGCCATGAGTAGCCTACTGTTGATTCAGATAAATTCCCTGACAAGCCAAAGGGTCCTCCTGTGGGGGCGGAGGGGTTAAGTGGTTTGATGGACAATGCATTGACCCCTTATTGTGTTTGTCTATTTTATTTTCCAGCATGTGTTTTTTCTTCAGGGGGGGATGCCTGTGTAAGGCATCCAGAAAGTATCCATGATATCAATCACTCCGAGACATTTTTCTCTCCAATTGATTTATTTAGAAACAGATCTGGTATGTCTAAAGCAATTTCCCAAAGTGGAAATATTTTTGCGCGTTACGCAGAATCCACTTTCTCTCCTCCCACTTCTACACTTCATAAATCACGAGAACCAATTAACTGCAACTGGAATTTCTTAATACGACATACAGAATAACCTTGAACTTTTCAGCTCCTCCCCCCTTCCATTTTAAATGTGGCAGCTGAATTTCAAAACTGACAGCCTGTCAGCTTTGGAAGACATATTAACACCAGTAGCTGCCACACTGCCACATTCATGTGCCTGGGAAATTGGGAGGGGGGATTTAGTAAAGTGTATGTATTTAGACATAATAGTATTTTTCTTTTTGGTCAAGGTCATGGTATTCCTGCACCTGGAGGAGGAGTGGTTGAAGGGATGTGTCAAGTTGGGACAGATTGTGATTGGACCATGTGATGGACTGATGGGTGCAGGGGCTGGATTTGGCTTTTTGAATTACTGAGGGAAAATCTGGAACTATCAGATTTGTGTTTACCCAGATGTGCAGTATGACCACTCAAATAAAAGGGAACTTTGAGAAAATGCCTGTCTTGGAGTTTTGGAGTTGGAGTTCATTTTCTGGAACGCTGACAGTAGGAACAGATTTTATTTTCCTGGGCTCCAAATTCACCGCAGATGGCCCCTTCAGCCAAGAAATTAAAAGACACTTGCTCCTGGGGAAGAAAGCTATGGCAAATCTAGACAGCATACTAAAAGCAGAGACATCACCCTACCAAAAAATGTGTGTATAGTCAAGGCTATGGTTTTCCCAGTTGAAATGTATGGCTGTGAAAATTGGGCCATAAGGAAGTCTGAGCACCAAAGAATGGAAGCCTTTGAACTATGGTGCTGGAGAAGACTCCTGCGAGTCCCTTGGACTGCAAGGCAATCAAACCAGTTAGTACTGGAGGAGATCAGCCCTGACTGCTCTTTAGAAGACCAGATCCTGAAGATGAAACTCAAATACTTTGGCCACCTAATGAGAAGGAAGGACTCACTGGAGAAGAGCCTAATGTTGGGAAAGATTGAGGGCAATAGAAGAAGGGGAAGGTAGAGAATGAGGTGGCTGGATGGAGTCACTGAAGCAGTTGGCATGGGCTTAAATGGACTCTGGGGGATGGTAGAGGAAAGGAAGGCCTAACAACAACAAAAATATTGGGCACTGGATGAAAGTTGTCTAACAAGTTTGCATCCATGGAGAGTCTTTTCAGAAAGGGGTGCACTACAGATTAACAGAGTTGAAAGGTACCTTGTAGATCATCTAGTCCAACCTGTCAACTAGAAAGATACTCCTTTGGTAGCTGCCAGAAAAAGGGAGTGGGAGAAAACAAGGCATTCTTGAAATGCCTAGATAATCAACTCAGCAGCCCAAAGTTGTCGGAGCATAAGAAGGTTATTGGAGGACTTCCGGTGGCATTCTTGTCAATGACACATTAGAGACCGTGATCAGGCACGGTTTTGATCCATCTTTACCCAGTTGGAAAGGTCCTTAAAGGACCAGATCCATCTGACCCACCTCGTGGGGTGGGAGAAGAGGGGGAGACTGCCAGCTGGGTTGAGGAGAGCTGCATCTCCCCTCCCTGGCTTTGTAAACAGGGAAAAGTGGCAGACTTTAATGGCTGCCCTGAAGACGGGAAGTTGCTGGGACACAAGTTTTGTGCAGGAGATTGAAAGTGGTGAGCAGTGTGTAACTGGATAAAAGACTTTGAATATTCTTTTTGAAAACCCCGAAAAAAACCAAAAGAAGGAGCCCTCATTTGGAAGAGTGGTAGTGGCAAACAAGAAATAAGAGGAAAATATAAGGTAAAGAAAAAGCTGGAAATAAAAGAATCATATACAATTAGAGACTAAATTTGGAACAACAATTGAACATTAATCAGGCGTTAGATAAAATGCTGGACTTATTTTGAATTGATAAAATTTAATATTAATACTATGGAAAAGTGATTTAAAATAAAAAAAAGTGATATAGAGCACCACCTAAGGATTAAAGATTTCCTTCTTTTTTGTTTCTATGGAAAAATATTGGTTGTATAAACAAAATCCCCAGAAGCTCATAAAAAAGAATGGGGGATTATAGTAATTGTTGGAAGGGATTGTTGGAAGTTGATTGTGATAAGAAAACAGAAGAAAGAGAAAAATGAGATAAACTGAGACTTTTGACAAGGACTATAATAGAAAAACTTGACCTTTAACAAAATAAAGAATAACTTAATAGACTAAAGAAATGGAAGAAATAAGCAAAGAATTTAAATCAGAGCTCCAAACTGTGAGAGAGATGCTTAAAGAAAAAAATGAGACTGGTCGAGATAATGTTGAGTAAAGTAATGGCATCACAGCTTGCAGAAGAACAAAGGAAGCTCAGAGAGTATGAATATGAAGAACAAGGACCATTGTCAAAAGACTTAAAAGGATTTATAACATAGACATTGACAACAGAGACAGCAAATAAAAGAGATAAGACACAGAAGAAGAAGAAGAAGAAGAAGAAGAAGAAGAAGAAGAAGAAGAAGAAGAAGAAGAAGAAGAAGAAGAAGAAGAAGAAGAAGAAGAAGAAGAAGAAGAAGAAAGAGGAGGAGGGGGGGAATATACAAGAAGAAACTCCAAAAAAAAAAAAAAAAGAAGAAGAACTAAAAAGGGGGGGGGGGACATGGCTGACAGGCAGAGGGGAAAAAATATAAAACCAGAAGGAAAAAAGAAGATTGGGGAAATTTAGAAAAGGGAAACCTAGCCAAAATTAAAAGGAATGTTAAAGTTGTGAGATTTTGAGATAAGAGTTAGGGATTGTACAAGGGGGATACCACATGGGAATGCATATTGGAATTTAGTTTAAAACTTTCTGGAAATTATTTTAGGATTATATAACTATATATATATAACTGTATATGAATTATGCTGTTATGAACCCTTATATTGGAGGAATAAAACAGGGGAATGGAAATGTATTAAAATATATAAACAAATTTTGGATAAGTGGTAAGAAAGAAAAAATATGATTATTAATGATTATAAGAAAAGTGAAATGTATTAAAATATATAAATTTTGGCTTAGTAGAAAAGGGAAAAATATGATTATTAATGATTAAAAGAAAAGTCAAGATGAATTGAGATATATTAGGAAGTCATTTCAGCAATCCTAGGGGGGATACCTTAAAATATACATGTTTTAAAATATACAGTTGATTATTTAATGTTAATATGCTTAAAGTTGGGGAATGAATTATTATTTTTTTGAAAATTTTATTTGGGTTTTTACAAAAACAAAATACAAATAAAACATCTTTTTGAAAATAGCATGGTCCCAGGTTATCACTTCTTCATACAGACACAAAACTCAATTTCATGCTCATTTTTATATTCTATTCCATATCTTATTACCATTTTATATTTTCTACAGTTTTTCCCATCTTTTAATTTTCTCAACTTTGTTTTAATTATCTCAATTCAAATCATTATATTTATACTTTTGTCTGTCCTGTTACAATTTCACATTATCTTATTAAGCAATTTTTTCTCTGTATTTACCAATTAGAATATGACACCTTTGTATCCTTTAATTTTATCCATTCAAGCTCTTATTTAAGCTTCAATGTATAGCTTTAAGATTATAGCATTCAATATAATACATAATTTCCAATCGAATTCTGCTTGGTACATTCTTAAAATAGACACTATATTCTTAAAAAGAAATATATATATATTGGCTGAAGGCCATACATATATACACACACACACACACACACACACACACACACACACACACACACACATATATATGGATCTTTGGTTATTCGGGTTTTCTCCCGCGTAAGATTGGAAGTATCTAGGCAACGTTTCGATGAAGTCTCATTCATCATCTTCAGGCTTGTGTCTTCCACTCTGTGCTTCTCAGAGTGATGTGAGCTTTCAGCTGCTTCTTCCTTTTAACTGCTAGTGGGGGTGTGACTTGATTGGGTGGGGGCTTGGCTGTGTTCTGATTGGGTGGGGGTGTGTTCTCATTGGTTGGGGGTTTGGCTATGTTCTGATTGGTTGGGGGTTGGCCGTGTTCTGATTGGCTGGAGGTGTGTTCTGTTCAGGTGGGGGCTTGGTTGTGCTCAGGTTAGTCTTAGTTGCTGGGGGATTTGAGCTGGTGAGCTGTGATCTTGCTGTTTGGCTTCGAGTTCGTGGTCATGCTGCATCTTCATGGTGGGGGTCAGTTCGCTTCATGTATGGCTCAGAGGGGTTTGAAGTGGGTAGTGATGCAGCTGCAGTGCAACTTCTGGTCTGTGGTCATGTCTCATCTTCTGTGTGGGTGTGAGTCTGCTTTTTACGTGGAAGTGTGGTGGTGGCATCTTGTGTGGCCCTCGTGGGTGTGGGTCTGGTGTCATTCATCATGTTAGGCACTCGTCTGTTCATGAGGGCGGGTTTCCAAATGGCTGGTAAGCGGGAGGTGTCATCTCTTTTATTCATGCTGTGTGGGCGTTTTTCTATCTCTATGGCTTCTCTGATTATTCTGTTGTTAAAGTGTTCGGTTTTGGCGATAGTTCTGGTATTTTTAAAGTCAATCTCATGTCCTGTGGCTTTGAGGTGTTGGACCAGGGAAGAGGTCCGTTCTTCTTTTTTGATTGAGTTCTTATGTTCTTCAACGCGTGCACTTATTCTTCTGTTAGTTTGTCCGATGTATGTGGTGGGGCAGGCGGTGCAAGGGATTTCGTATACTCCTTGGTTTTCTAACTCAATTTTGTCTTTAGGGTTTCTTAGGATGGTGGATATTTTTCTGTTTGTGCAGAATGCTGTTTTAATGCTGTGTTTTTGGAGGATCTTGCTGATTTTGTCTGTAGTGCCTTTTATATATGGGAGGAGGGCTTTGCCGTTCTCTTGTTCTCTGTCTTGGATTTTGGTTGGGGTTTCTTTTTGGATTAGGTGGGTAATCTTCTTTCTTTGGAATCCATTGGCTGTTAGTACGTTGGTGAGAGTGTTTAGTTCGGTTTTTAGGTGTTGTTCATCAGCTAAGCATTTTGTTCTGGAGATGAGTGTCTCAGCTACGGAATTGATCTGTGCTGGGTGATGGTGTGAGAGTGCGTGTAGATAGTGGTTTGTATGTGTTTTCTTCTGGTAGATGGTGTGTCCTAGGGAGCCATTGGGTTTTTTGTATACCAAGACATCTAGGAAGGGAAGTTGATTGTTAGCTTCTGTTTCCATGGTGAATTGTATTTTGGGGTGTAGGCTGTTGAGGTATGTGAGGAAGTTGTTCAGTTTTTCTTTCCCGTGTGGCCAGATTATGAAGGTTTCATCTACGTATCTGAGCCAGAGTTTGGGTTTGTGATCATATTTTTCTAGAGCTTGTGTTTCAAAGTGTTCCATGTAGAGGTTTGCGATGACAAATGAGAGGGGTGATCCCATGGGTGCTCCTTCTATTTGTTTGTATTTTTGTCTGTTGTAGGTGAAGTATGTATTGGATAGACAGTGGTTGGTCAGATCTAGGATGTGCTGGGGGGGTTGTATTTGTTTTGGATGGCTGTCAAGGCTTCTTTTATTGGCACTTGGGTGAAGAGGAATATGACATCGAAGCTCACTAGTAGGTCGCTGGGTTGTAAGTTTTGTTTCTTTATGATCTCGATGAACTGGAATGAGTTTCTTACATGTGAGTTGATGGATTCTGCATAGGGCTGGCGGGCTTGTCAGGCGGAGCAGGAAACAGGGGCAGGAGCCTGGCGGAGCGAAGATAGCTTAAACCTGTTGAGGTCTCGCTGCAGTCCCTTCGCAGGGAAAGAAGCTGCCGAGCCGGGAGGAGCGCGGGATGCTGCCGGCTCGCCTCCCCGCCCCTCAGTCATGACTGCGGGAGAAGGATCCCCAAGCGCTGCCCTTGCGGCCGCCACCGATGGAGCCCCGATTGATTTCGCCTGAGCCGCGTTTGATTTGGAAGGGGGCGTGGGAGGCGGTGCCAAAGGAGTGCTCTGGGGTTCAGCCAACCGCCTGCTGAGCAGCTCTGGGCTCCCCACCGCGGCTGGCAGATCTTGGGGCTGCGCTCCGGAACCCAGCGCCACGGGATGGCGAAGCTGAGCGGCGGGAAAAGGCGCGTTGAAGCTGCAGCGGCTGGCTCAGATCTCTTGGTCCCGGGAAATCCCCCTCCACCGAGGTGCCTGAGCCCCGAGCACTGCCGGCGGCGAGGAGCACGAGAAGTGCAACGGGGCCACGGGAAGAGCTGCGCCCCAAGGAGCGACTGGCGGCCGGAGAGGCCAGGACTGGCAGTGGCGGTGAGGGCCCGACCTGCATGGGGGGGGCTGGGGTGGTTTTCTCCCGTGCCTGGCTTCGGAGCGGCCCGCCGTGCGCTCTTGGGCATCTGGCTCGCTGCGCCCTGGGCGTGCCTTTCCCTCACCTCTCAGCGAGCAGCAGCAGCAGCAACAGCAGCGGCTCCACTGCCGCCGCCTCCTTCCTCCCCTAACGCCCGCTGTTGTAATGCGTATTCCCGTAGACCTGAGCAACAGCAGGCGCTTCACACCTCCCTCCATGGCCTTCCCCTGCGGTAAGATGGGAGAGAACAGCGGCGCCCTCAGCGTACCGGTGCTGGGACCTCGCAGCTGGACCGAGGCGCGCTCGGTGGTGGACGTCATGGCTTGCAGGGTTAGCCAGCAGTTTCTTGCAAGAGACTGAAGGCCGGTCTGCTTCCCCCAATTAGACGTTGGTTCAAGAGGGAGGGTCAGCCCTGCTACTAATTGGTGGTTCACAGTTTATCCGTGGGCACCGGAGGAGTTATGTTTTGGGGGGTGGGTGTTTATTTATTTTTTATCTTATAAGGGGCCAACTTGTGTAAACTGAGGGGGTACATTCATACATACATACACACACACACACACACACACACACACACACACACACACACACACACAGTCGTTTATTCGTAGCGGAAGAATCTGTCTATCTATCTATCTATAATGGTCTTTTATAAAATTGGTTTGGCCCTCGAACGTAGATCTGATTTTCCATGTGGCCCCCGACAGAAATTAATTGCCCACCCCTGCTCTAGGTAAAGAGGAGGTTCCCCTCGCATATACGTACTAGTCGTTTTCGGCTCTATTGGGCAGTGCTCATCTTTTTTGATGACCCGTAGTCTCTCAAAATAACCCCAAACCCAAAACAGTCCGGTAAAGCCTTCAACTTAACTTCACTGTTTTATTAGGCACAGTTTAAAGTCACAAAAGTAAATAATGAGGCAAACAGAAAACCAAAACAAACTGCATTGATGAGAGTTCTGAAGCAAGCCGAGATAACTAATTATAAACTCCCGGAAAATAACCAAGAAAAGTCCATGGGAAGAACACCAGCAAAGATAAGCCTCTTTCAAGGTGAACACTAATTTACTTCAGCAATTCTAATTGCGCAGTTCAAACTTATATACATAGCTCCCACCTGCAAGCCACGAGGAGGATCATGGTAATCTCCTTTTGAGTAGACCTCGCTTTTCCCTGATCCTCTCCTCCCTGCGTGACCTAGGATGGATAGGGGATAGGCCTGGATCCTCCTCTGACTGCTCAGCCGGCCTCTGCCCTTCCCCAGCTTCTCCACCACCTCTGGAGCCACACTCCCACTCCCTGTCAGCTGTTCCTCCTCTTCCTCAGAGTCAGACTCCACCAGGGGCATGACATCTTCGTTACAAAGCCAAAGAGCCAGCGTTGTCTGAAGATGTCTCTGTGGTCATGTGGCTAGCATGACTAAATGCCCAAAGTGCACAGAACACTATTACCTTCCCACCAAAGTGGTCCCTATTTTTCTCCTTGCATTTTTACATGCTTTCAAACTGCTGGGTTGGTGGAAGCTAGGGCAAGTAACTGGAGCTCCCTCCGTTATGCAGCACTAGGGATTTGAACTGCTGAACTGCTGACCTTTCTGATTGACAAGCTCAGCATCTTATCCACTGAGCATGAGCTGCAGAGTCCCAGAAACACAAACAACCATCTGACCACGACCCATACACATTGCTTCCAGCAATGCCTCCCTTTGTCTGTCATGCTAAACAGCCCCTCCCGGTGTAGCCCATTAAGAGGGGCAGGGCCTCTTAATCTGGCAGATGTCTGCCTCTCTGCACTGTGTACTCTAGCATCCACCAAGGCTGGAAGCTCCTCCCCCTCCTCCTCATTGGCCTGCATTCTCTTCCCAGCCGAGGCATATTCTGTTGGAAGTTCAGAGTCAGTAATATCAGACATACAAGGAATGCTCTCATTCTCCATCAAGGCATCTGAGAAAAAAGTGGAAGAGCCATCATCCACAGGAGACATACACTTGCATGGTTAATCTTGAGGTGTCTACTCAGACTCCAGTACACGATGGAGCAACTGGCAAAGCATAAGGTGACCATCCATTCTGATAATGTGTCCATCCCCCATTTCCTTTGGGCATTGATAATCTCATCATGAGCTGATTAGAACTTGATCCTTGAAGGGATACTTTTACCTTTGCTAAGTGGTTTCTTTGCCCACTTCAAAATCCAAATCACCAGGTAATTCGGCAAAATGAAAAGCATTTATTAAGTGGGGTGGAGGTCAAGTCTATTTTATAGGGTATGGACACAAATGATACATACATTTGCAATATGTGATACTAACACTTTACCTGAACTTGAAATCCTCTGTTAATGCAGCCTATGACTTTGTTGGCAGCAGCCCACTGCTAGCTCATATTTAAACGATTGTCCGCTTGGAGTCCAAAATCTACCTTGCAGTTCCTACTGTTGAGTCAGATATCACCTATTCTATATTGGTGCATTTGGTTTTTCTCACCTAAATGTAGAACCTTACTTTTCTAAACATTGAATTCCCTTTTATTAGATAGGGCCCAGTGTTCAATCTGTCAAGATCCTTCTGGATCTTGAGCCTATGTACCATCGCTGTCCTTATGCCCCCTGTTATTCATACCCATTTCATGTATTCTTAATCATGTTTCCAATTATATATGTTATCTAAAACATGCTTGACAAAATAAATAAATAAATAAAATAAAATTTGCTCTCAGTTCTCCTTGCTCTTCTCCTACCGTGACATCTTTACTTATTAATTCATTGATTTCACTCTTTGATGATTTTCTTGGAATTTAATTTCATTAGTCTTAAACTTAACATTTATTATTTCCTTTGATTTTAAACAAATGTAATTTTCAAATGGATTCAAAGGAAGCATGCAGTATTGTGGTTAGCCAGCAGCAGTGAGGGTGAGGTTCCCGAGGAGCCTGTGCTAAGTGCAAGTGAGCGCAGGATGATTCGTAGAAGAGAACAGCTGGAGCAGCACAGACAACTCGGGAGTAAGAATGCAACATAATGACCCCTCCCTTCAGGGAATATAAGCCTGGTTTCAAAGAGTTTTTGCTTTTGCAGAAAGCAAAAATGTTTGAAGGATCCAACATTGTGTGTAGAGACTCTGCCTTATCTGAAGAATTCTGTCAAGGCTTTTCTGGTTGGACTAATTGGCTGCAAGCCATCTTTTATCTACAAATAAGTGTATATGTAGATTAAAGCTCTGAAGGTTTAAGTTACTGAGTTTGTTTGAGATTTTCTTGCTGGTAACAGAGTTGGGTCAGAACATGCAGGCCCAATAATAACTGCAATGAAAAATTAATTGTTATGAGCTTAAGAAACAATTTCACTTTAACTTCTGTACTTTAACCATTAGATGATCTTTTGTGTTTAGATTTGGTCTGAGGATAATAATGTAGCACTTGGGGAAGAAGATGCAGCCCAGAAGCCCAGCACTGGAGGTCAAGATGGAGAAGACCTGCACAGCTACCATGTATTTCCCTTTGATGCTCAGGTAGGTGGGCAGGAAGGAGATCCAGACACTGCAGAAGACCAGCATGCTGAAGGTGATCAGCTTGGCTTCATTGAAGGCCCCAGGAAGATTCCTGGCCAGGAAAGCTACAGTGAAACAAATGGCAGCCAGAAAGCCCATGTAGCCAAGGACAATATAAAACATGGTGACAGAACTTTCATTGCATTGAAGGATGATCTCCCCAGGCTGGGAGTTCAGGTCAGAGTCAGGGAATGGAGGAGAAATGACTAACCACATGGCAGAGATGAAAATTTGACCAGAACAACCACAAAGGATGATGGAGTTGGCCAAGCTCTTCCCCAACCATCTTCTGACTTTATTCCCTGGTTTTGATGCCAGGAATGCCAGCACCACCGTGATTGTTTTAGCCAACACAGAAGACACAGCTATTGAGAAGACAATGCTAAATATTGTTTGTCGGAGAAGACAGGTGGCTTTCCTTGGTCGGCCAATGAACAAAAAGGAGGACAAAAAGCAGAGCATGAGGGAGACCAGGAGAATGTAGGAGAGATCCCGGTTGTTGGCTTTGACAATGGGAGTTTCTCGGTATTTAATGAATATGATTAAAATGAAACCAGTGATTAGGAAGAAAAATAGAGCAAAGGTGACCAGGATAATTCCCAGATGCTCTTCATAGGAAAGGAATATTATTCTTTTGGGGATACATTGGACTCGGTTCTCATTTGGATATTTCTCATCTGGACATTTGGTGCATTTTTCAGTATCTGAAAAAACAGAAACTAATATTTTTAATAGGCTCTTACATTTCATGAAATACCTTTGGATGACAACTTAAAGGAAAGGCATAGTAAATGGTTAAATAGCAGCCTGCATACATATATAAAACATTTATTTGGCTGAGCATCTTAAAGCAAACTTTGAGTATTTTACATCCCAGGAAAAACCCTAATATATACAACTATAAAAACAAACTCCCCCAAAAGGAAGGTCAAATGTGATATAACTGGTGCCACAACTAGTCTTCATCAATGCGAACCACCACATCTTCATCCTTCACTAACCTCACCTTATCCCAATGCCTGGAAGAAGAACTAGATCTCTAGGATTTTAGAAGGGCCTGTTGCACTTCAAGGGGGAGAGAGTTCAATAGCACAGGAGTTTCAACAAAAAAGGCAGGCTCCAAGGAAACTATCTAAAACATCTGGAACATGTATATTATATTTGCTCTGGCCAGAAAGGCAGTTAACTTGAGGGAGAGGAAGTCCTACTGACACCCTGGTTCTATGCAAAGTAGAGCTTTAAAGATGAATCACTTGAGACTTTCAAGAAGAGATTGGACTGCCATTTGTCAGAAATGGTGTAGGGTCTCCTGCTTTGGTGGGGGTTGGACTAGATGACCTACAAGGTCCCTTCCAACTCTGATTATCAGTTAAATCTGTTAAATTAAATTACAATTGGAAAGAAACTGGGAGCCTGTGCAGCTCACACCACAAGGGTATAATAATGATAAAATATAGGAAAACCCAACATGTGCATGCTATTGCATTCTGGACCATTTGTAAATTCCAGGTAATCTTCAAGAACAACCCCACATGAGACAAATTCCTTGGGTGTCCACTTGACCAATAAAGTATTCTATTTTATTTTTTGGCCTGTGCTGTAAAAAATGGCTTGGGTGACCATTGACCTGATACCATTCCTCAAGTATCAAAAAAGTCAAATGTCCTGAAGAAAGCAAACACAAGGGACACTTCCAAACTGACAAGTAAAAGAGAGATTTCCTCTAGCAAAAGTAATCTTGCCCAATTCATCATGTCCTTGTGATTCTTGACTCTTGACGAATGTATCTTTTCTTTTACGTACACTGAGAGTGTTTGCAGTAAGACAAATTTCTTGTGTGTCCAATCACACTTGGCCAATAAAGAATTCTATTCTATTCTATTCTATTCTATTCTATTCTATTCTATTCTATTCTATTCTATTCTATTCTATTCTATTCTATTCTATTCTATATATGTCCTTGTTCCTCTTCTTATCTTATAATTCAAGATCTTTTTTCTTAAACCTCAAATTATGGAAGAAACTGGACATGTTGAAAGGAAAGAAAAACAACAAAATAGTCAAGCATATGTGTGTAATTAATATTATGCACATTGATCAAAATGATCTGTACGAATCTAATACTCTTTCCATCAGTATCACCTACCTTCCTGCATGGAGATGGTTCCCTCTGGACAAGGAATGCAGTCATAGCAGCAAACTGGTTGTTCTTCCCGAGCTTGCTTGACCAATCCAGGAGGACAATTTTCCACACATTTGGACTCCAGCAAAGACTAAGCAGAATAGCAAGAAATCACGTTAGGACTCACCACCCATGGAAAATGGAAGTCAACGTAAACAAGAGCCAAATAGTTTCTGGTCTTCGCTTAGGTAAATAGGAAATCTTTAACTAGTCCCAGATTGTAAGCGATACAACTAGTTGCAGAATCTTCATTTAGTTCCTCCTTTTTGCTTCTGTTAGAACACATTGCAATCATGGATTTTTCTACTTAGATAACATCTAGAGGTATGAAGCTGAGAAAAGATTCTAGCATTAAATAACAACCAATGGATTCCTCCTCATAACTATATTAACATACATTCCTACATTCTCCATACAGTGTATCTGTATTTTAAAATATTATGATCTGCTGATATTAATTTATTAAATTTTTATTCTATTATTTATTCAAATAGAATAAAATGTAATGAAGAAAGAAACTTCTGACCAGTAGGATCTGCTCAGGAATCTTCTGGACTATGTAAAACGTCACAAAGCAATTCCCCCTTTGAAATTACTGTAGTCTTAAACAGTCTCCCAATTCTTTACAAATTAGGAGTCTCAACTTTAAATAGGAACATGAAGTGTTGTTGTTTATTTGTATATTTATTTGTTAAATGTATAGAGCTGCAGTACTGGTGAAATCAGACTAAAATTGACTGTCTAATAGTTTCTAGAACTGTATTGAGATGAGATAGAAGTGAGATCATGAGAATGCAGCCCTAAAAAGGGGTTGGTCAGGCATCTTCTGTTGCAGGAGATGGGCGATGACAGGGGTCTGCAACCTGCAGCTCTGGAGCCACATGTGGCTTTTTCAGCCCTCTGGTATGGCTCCCTTTCGGCTGATCCCAACCCTGGCTGGCCCTGCCCCTCCCCTCCCTGTCACTCCTTGCCCAGCCTGAGAAGGTAAGGGTGATGGTGGGGGATGGAGATGTGCTATATTAGCATACTCCAAACCCTCGCAACTGATTGGTCCGAACGGACAGCGACCTGATTGGTCGAAACCCCGGCCATGATTGGAGCGCTAGGAATCTACCGTGATTGGCTGCACCAATCACGGGAGATTCAAAGCGCTGCCATTGGCCGCCAAGCCGCGAACCAGCCCTATATGAGGGACTGCCGCGGCTTACCTTTCCCATGCTGTTCTTACCCTAAATAAAGAGCTGAACTCACTAAGATGGTCTCATGTCTACTTCGAACCGATCCACCCCAGATCTAACACTGGCGACGAAGGTGGGATTGTGAGACAAGGAGACCACCCAGCACGTGGCGAAGCGGCACGCAGCAGCAGGCAGCATGGCCGGCATCAACTCGCCACCCGCACCCTTCAACCCTGCTACAGAGGACTGGGAATCCTATATTGATAGGTTCCAGATGTTCCTCGAGAGTAGCAATCTTAAGGATGCCAACGGCCACAAGAAACGAGCCATGTTTCTCACACACTGCGGGCCCGCAGTGTTCAAGATGGCCAAAGCCTTGGCCAAACCAGAGGACGTCATGACCACGGAATGGGGCGACCTTGAGCCCCTACTGCGAAGCCACTACGCCCCCGTCGTGCCCATCCTCATCCGGCGGCACAACTTCTACAGGCGGGACCAACGCGAGGGCGAGGGGCTTGGCAATTTCATGGTGGCACTATGGGACTTGGGCGGCCTGTGCGATTTCGCTGATCTGGATGAGGCACTGCGAGACCCCGTCATCCTAGGACTCCGAGTCCCCGTCCTCCAAAGCCGCATCATGGCGAAGGGTGACATCTCCCTCGCCGATGCCCTCACCGAGGCCGCTGTGGCTGAGGCGGCCAAGAAATCAGCGGCTCGGATGCGACAATTGAGCATCACGCCACGACCGGTGACCGGCGAGACGACTTCGACCCCCGAGAAGTGACCTGAATCCGACCATCGAGACACAACCACACACCACGGCGATGTCGACTCCTTCTCGGAGACCGAGGATGAGGAGGAAGAGATCCACCGCCTTCAAGCAGTGCGGGAGCGGCGGGAACCACGAGGTCGTAAGTCGAGGTTCTAGTGCGCCGGCTGCGGAGGCGTTCACTCCCGGTCGGACTGCCGTTTCCTTGATGCCATTTGCCGGCATTGCGAGAAACGGGGGCACATCGCCAAGGTGTGCTGGAATAAAAGGCACTACAGCCCGCGACGATGAGACGGCAGCCCCCGACGGCGAGAGAGCACCCCCACCAGACACTGAGACCGCCAGACGGAGAGCCGCTGGAGACGAGAGGGGCAGAACAGGTGGCTCAACGAGGCAAGACAAAGGGAGGAAACACAACTGACCATCGTCATTGGCCATTCCTCCACAAGCGACACCAGGAAGGTATATGTGACGGTGGGGATAGAAGACCAGCCATGCGACATGGAGGTGGACTCTGGGTCCTTCCTCTCCATGGTCTCATGGTGCACCATCAAGCACCTGGCACCCACCATCCACCGCCACGAACTAGTAGACCAAACACTGACTCTCAAAGACTACTAGGGAAACCGCATCCCTGTAGTCGGCAGAGGCCATTTTAAAATCACCGTCAAGGGCCACACCGAAGTGCTACCCCTGATGATCGTCGACCGAGACCGACTGAGCCTATTGGGACTGCAGTGGTTCACACCCTTGGGCATTGAAGTAACCGGCATCCACCACATCGCGGAGACGGACTGGGAAACAGCGCTCGTGAGGGACTTCCGGGAAGTTTTCGATGACAGCCTAGGCAAGTACCGGGGGTCCCCTATCTCATTTAATATAAACCCGAACATCACACCTATCCGCCTTAAGCCAAGGCGAGTGCCATTCGCACTCAAGGCCAAAATCGATGAGCAGTTAGACCAGCTCATCGCACAAGGGGTGCTGGAACCAATCGATCACGCCCGGTGGGAGACCCCCATAGTCACCCCCATCAAGCCAGATGGGTCTGGGAGAATCTCTGGTGACTACAAGGCCACCCTGAACCACATGCTCCAACAAAGTGCATACCCCGTCCCAGTAGTACAGCACCTTCTGCACTCACTGGGGGGAGGCCAAATTTTCGCAAAACTTGACCTGGCACAAGCCTACCAGCAACTGCCGGTCGATGCCGCAACCGCAGAAGCCCAGACCATCGTAACACACCGGGGGGCTTTCCGCTGCAACCGGCTCCAATTTGGAGTCAGCGTGGCACCCGGAGTCTTCCAAAGCCTCATGGAAAGACTCCTCCAAGGCATAAAGGGGGTGGTGCCATACTTTGACGATGTGCTGGTGGCTGCGAAAAATGAAAAGCAACTAGAAGCCAGGCTGAGGGAGGTACTACAGAAATTCAGAGATTCGGGACTCAAAGTTAAAAAAGGGAAATGCCAACTACGGGCAGAGAGGGTTGAATTTCTAGGGTACCTCCTAGACAAGCAAGGGATCCCCCCACGGAAAAAAAACTGAGAGCCATAAGGGAAGTGCCATGGCCCAACAACAAAACGGAGCTACAGGCTTTCTTGGGACTGTTAAACTTTTACAATGTCTTCCTACCTCAAAAGGCAACCGTGGCAGAACCATTGCATAAGCTGTTAGACAAAACAGCCACCTGGACCTGGGGAGCGCGGGAAGAGAGCGCCTTCACCAACACAAAGAACCTGCTAACATCTCACGCGGTACTAATCCAGTACAGCGAGACCCTGCCATTAACGGTGACGTGCGACGCCTCACCATTTGGGATCGGCGCCATCCTCAGCCACCAGCTACCGGATGGGAAGGAAGCACCCATCGCCTTCTCATCAAGGACACTTTCAAAACCAGAGCGAAACTACAGCCAGCTCGACAAAGAGGCCCTAGCAGTCATTGCTGGCATCAAGAAATTTCACGAATACCTTTACGGTAGGACTTTTACAATCATCACAGATCACAAGCCACTGCTAGGAATCCTGGCGGGAAATAAGGCCACACCGAACATTCTATCACCAAGAATGACAAGGTGGTCTGAATTCCTAGAAGCATACAACTACCAGCTGATACACCGACCCGGCAAGGACATCGCCCACGCAGACGCCCTGAGCCGCTCACCCCTGCCCGACCTGGAAGATGACCCGGCACCCACAACAGAGGTACTTCAAATAGAGACAATATCCAAACCGCCCGTGACCGCGCCAGACATTGCCAGAGAAACAAATAAACACAAGCGGCTGGCGCGAGTCTTGAGCTGGGTTGGAAAAGGGAACACGGACGAACTATTCAGACCCTTCCGAAACAGACAAACTGAACTTTCTACCGAGAAGGGCTGTATACTTTGGGGGAACAGAGTGGTAATCCCGGAAACATTACAGGAAAGGGTGTTGGGGATGTTGCATGAGGGACACCCAGGGATGGTCAAGATGAAAAGACTGGCCAGAAGCTATGCATGGTGGCCAGGAATGGGCAAACAGATCAAAACCTGGGTAACCAAATGCAAACAGTGCCAAGAATCCAGACCAAATCCTCCCGCCACCCCAACCCAAGAGTGGGAAACGCCAAGAGGCCCGTGGTCTAGGATTCACATAGACTTTGCGGGGCCAACCAAGGGATACATGTACCTTATCACAGTAGACGCTTACTCCAACTGGCTGGAGGTAAGCACCATGAAGTCTACCACAACAGAGGCGGTAATAAAAAAACTGAGTAAACTCTTTGCCACACACGGCCTGCCAGACGTGCTAGTGTCGGACAATGGCCCCCAGTTCACTGCACTAGCATTCGAACAATTTTTGGCAGGCCAAGGCATACGCCATGCGTTAACCGCGCCCGTAAATCCGGCGGCGAACGGGCGGGCGGAACGCATGGTCCAATACACGAAGAAAGCCATCCAGAAAATAGAAGCAGCCAACATACAGGACAAAATCAATAAAATGCTCCTCATTCAACACATTACACCTAGCGCGACCACAAACAGAAGCCCAGCAGAACTAATGATGGGCAGGAAACTACGGTCGACGCTTGATAGAATGCATCCAACGTATAAGCCTGAAAAGCCTCCGGGATCCTCCAGCAAACTCAGAAAATTTAACATAGGGGACACAGTATACGCAAAAAACCTATCAGGGGAACCACTCTGGGTACCAACAACGATCACCCAAATAACTGGCCCCTTATCATACCGGTTAGAGACAAGCGACGGAAAAAACCGGAAGCGGCACATCAACCAACTAAGGTCAAGAATAGCCAGCACCAACAACCATAAACCCGAGCAAGAAACTAGAAGGGGGGGGGGGAAACGGCAAGCGTCATGGAAATAGTCGAAGGGAACCTCCTAGCACAAGCAGAACACCCCCCACCCAGAACAAATAAACCACAAATAAACCGGTCCTACTCACCAGTAAACATAGGACCAACAGAACACGAATCCCCGGAATCTTCACCTGGAAGGAGCAGCCAAGCCAGTTCAACCAACTCAGAAAAGTCCGGTGGGAACAACAGGAGTGACAGCTCAACCAGCCCGGGTAGACCGGGAGGGAGCTACCAAGAAAGGCCCGGCTCACCCTTCCAGGTGGTTCCATCCCTGGGAACCGGAACGGCAGAGAATCCCTCCGAACAGGTCGACGACCACGATAGAACTGAACCGCGCAGGTCTACTAGGCAGGTACGAAGCCCCGCCTACCTGCGCGACTACGTAACGACGCACCGGCAGACGAAACCAAGAGGGGAGGGGTGTGCTATATTAGCATACTCCAAACCCTCACAACTGATTGGTCCGAACGGACAGCGACCTGATTGGTCGAAACCCCGGCCGTGATTGGAGCGCTAGGAATCTACCGCTATTGGCTGCACCGATCGCGGGAGATTCAAAGCGCTGCCATTGGCCGCCAAGCCGCGAACCAGCCCTATATGAGGGGCTGCCACGTCTTACCTTTCCCAGACTGTTCTTACCCTAAATAAAGAGCTGAACTCACTAAGATGGTCTGTGGGAATAAACTTTGACCTGAGCTTGAGCAATGATTAATATAATGCTTTATACATACATGCCTGTTTAAAGGTCACTAAGGTAATGCAAAGAAAAGAGAACAATAAGGACAAATACAAACAAGGAGACAGCTTAAACAATTGCAAGCAAACCTTTACTATATCTAATTATTAAGCCATAATGTAATTATGCTGACTATGTAGAAAAATCTCAATAAAAAGAAGCACTAGAATTTATTCTGGGCTTCCATCCCGAGAACACCAGCCTGTGTCTCATTCTTTCCATGGAAGACCACCACAAGTGGTGAGCCCGACGTGATCACTGCAGGTGGTACGTGTCCGGACCTCTGTGTTTCCTCGCCTGGAATAGGTAAAGTACGTACTTAACTATTGCTGGACAATAGGATTTTTTCAGGAAGCATGGGGGGAAAACTCTCTCAGCCACAGGAACGGCATGTTAGTGAGCTGCTGAGGTTAGTCAGGACAAACCTCTTTTTCTTTAAACCCTCTGGGGGGGAGCAAATAGTTCTTTCAAAAGATAAAGTGAAAGAGCTGCTGCAAGAGATCTGGCGGCAGTGTCCCTACTATCCAGAGAAGGGATCTTTAAAGTTAGACACATGGAGGAAAATTGGAACTATCCTTCATGAAGAGCCACGGGTAACAGCAAAAATTTTGATATATTGGAAGGTTGTTATGACTGCTTTAGAAATCCAGCAACAGCCTCTTTTAAAATCTTTAGTTGAACCTCCTCCTTATGAAGGAGTTGTGTTGCACCCCCCAATTTCTAAATTGGAATATGCCTCCTCAACCCCAACAGCGTTTATGCCTGTAGAGGATAAAATCCAATCCCAAACGGGGAAAGTTCAAACAATGATGCATCAGGCTTTCAATGAAGAGAAATTAGAGCCTGACGAGATTACCCAGATGAATTTATTTCCAGTAAACAGGCAAATAAACGCTCAAGGAAATATGGAAATTGAATGGATCCCGATTCCTTTAGCTGTTCTTAGAGAAATAAAAAAAGCAGTTAAAGATTATGGTATTCAAAATCCTTTTACAAAGGGGCTTCTGACAAGTTTGGCTACATCACGTATGATTCCTAGTGACTGGAAAGATTTAATGAGAATGATATTGAGTTCTACTCAGTATGTGGTCTTTGACTCAGAATACCAAAGAGAAGCTATCACTAGGGGAAGGAATTCAGGGGGGCTGTATACGCCAGACCAAATCTATGGGGCAGGTTTGTTTGAATCCACTGCTGATCAAGCTACTAATTTGCCTGATCATGTATTTCCAGTGGTTATGGCAGCTGTCCTTGGGGCATTGTCCCGCATCCAGGATGTGGGAACCCCAGCACAGTCTTTTTCTCAAATTAAGCAAACAGCATCTGAGTCTTATAATGATTTTGTGGAAAGGCTGCAATTGGCTATTACCAGACAAATATCTAATGAAGAAGCAGCAAAGGAACTTTTGCTGAAATTGGCAATTGAAAATGAAAACGCTGACTGCAAGCGTATTTTACAGCCTTTGGTGGCTAGAGGTGAGATTACTCTGGCTGATCTGTTAAAGGCATGTGCAGTGGTGGGTTCTCAGGCTTACAACATGGAGACTTTGGCTATGGCATTACAAAAAGGGATGAAACCTACAGGGAATTGTTTTAATTGTGGGAAGCCTGGCCATTTTAAAGCTCAGTGCCGTGCTCCTGGGGGGGTGGGAATGGCATTTAACAAAAACAAAATTAAGGACGTTTGCCCGAAATCAGTCTGTCCAAAATGCAAAAAAGGGTTTCATTGGGCAAATCAATGTCGCTCTGATCAGAATCAAAATCCGGGAAACTAAATTTGGGGCGTGCAGCTAGCCCCGCTCCCAAGGCTGTCACAAAAGCATCGCCTGCAATTACTGGGAATGCAGGTTTGAGTTTAAAAATGCTGAATTCAATTGATGTGACCTTTCCTAATCAAGTGTACATTGAGGACACTCATTTGCATGGGCCACTGCCAGAAAAAACAGTGGGATTAGTACTTCCCAGGTATTCTGCATCAGAAAAAGGATTTTTTGTTATTCCAGGAGTTATTGATCAGGATTATAAAGGGGTTATTAAGATACAATTATACACTGATACTCCCACATCATTAATGGCCGGTGACTCTATTGCCCAGTTATTATTGCTTCCATACATTCCTATGAATCCTTTAATTGGGATCCCACGAACTGGAGCTTTTGGATCCACTGAAATGACCAGTTCTCCAGTTGCTGCAGAATTGCTAGCGCTGACAAAACATTTGACTACAGATCAACCAAAAATGACAATTGAAATTCAAGAAAAATCATTTTCTGGCCTTATAGATTCCGGAGCAGATGTCTCTGTGATACGCCAAAAGGAATGGCCAAATGAATGGGCGCTTGAGGACTCTCCGGCTGTTCGTGGAGTGGGTGGTATGCAATTTGCTAGAAGTAGTGTACATTGGTTGAAGGCATTGCATAGAGAAACTGGTGAGACCGCAAGGATTCAACCTCTTGTGTTGCCCTTTCATATAAACTTGTGGGGTAGAGATTTGCTATCACAATTTCGCACAAAAATTGTTATTGGATAATGGAAAAATTGCAATTGTTAACCTCTCAGCCAGTCTGGATTGATCAATGGCCACTTCCAAAAGAAAAGCTTACAGCTTTACATCAATTGGTAGCTGAGCAGCTACAATTAGGACACATTGAGCCAACTTCTAGTCCATATAACACTCCAGTATTTGTTATTAAAAAGAAAAATGGAAAATGGAGATTTTTGCATGATCTGAGAACCATTAACTCCATCCTTCAACCAATGGGAGCATTACAATGTGGTTTGCCTAACCCTAACCTGATCCCACGCAATTGGGATCTAGTTGTAATAGATTTACGGGATTGCTTCTTTTCTATCCCTTTACATGCAGATGACAAGAAATTATTTGCCTTTACAGTACCTGAATTGAATAACAATGCACCTACCTTCCGTTACCAATGGAAGGTTTTGCCACAGGGAATGCTAAACAGTCCAACGATGTGTCAGTCATATGTTCGAATGGCTCTGGCTCCATTCAGAACCTCTCATCCTGGGTGGAAGGTTTACCATTACATGGATGATATTTTAATTGCAGCTCCCGGCCCACCGGGAACAGTTAAGGCAGCGTTACCTTGCCTTAAAGAGGTGTTATTACAATTTGGACTTCATATTGCCCCAGAAAAAATTCAAAGTCAAACGCCATATGCCTACTTAGGGCATAAGGTCTTTGCAACCTATGCTCATCCGGTCATTCCGGAAATCAAAATTGAGGAAAAAATTTCTCTAGTAAAATTACAACAAATACTAGGAACAATTAACTGGGTTAGACCCTACCTGGGGTTAACTACAGCGGTACTCCAGCCCTTGTTCTTTGCCCTAAAGGGCTCTGCGAGACCAGATTCTGCTATAATCCTATCAACAGAACAAAGGAAGGTACTGACACATGTAAATGCGGCTTTAACGCAGCGTTGGGTTGATCGATGCATTCCTGATACTCCATTTGCTTTGGCAATTTTACAAACCCCAGCCTTGCCTACTGCAGCTTTATTTCAATTACATGAAGCGCAGGTTTATATCATTGAATGGTTGCATTTGCAAAGCACTCCCAGAAAAACAGTTTCTACTATGGCTATGCTTTATAGTGAGTTAATCATCAAAGGCCGAAATCGCAGTATGCATTTACATGGCATAGATCTAGTTCAGTTATTTTTACCTATCTCCCTCACTTTGTGGGAAACTTGGTATAGTCAATCCATTGAATTGCAAATTGCTCTTGAAAATTGGCCAGGGAAGATTTCTTGCCACACCCCCAGTGACCCTCGTTTCCAGTTGCTTCGAAACGTATCTGTAAATTTTAATTCAGTTATTGCCAAGCAGCCAGTTGATGGAGTGACCGTTTATGCGGACGGTGGCAAGACCTATGGCGCTTGTGCATGGAGACAGGAAGGGGTATGGAAAACAAAGATTACCCCTCCTCAACAATCAGCACAAAGGGCTGAATTAGCTGCTGCTATTTTGGCCTTACAGGAATTTGCACAAGAACCGCTAAATATTATTGTAGATTCTCTTTACGTTTATCAATTGATACTTAACATTGAATTTGCTTATCTTTCTCCTTCTGTTGATGCTAATCTTATGAGTTTGTTTTTAGCCCTGCAAAACTGTCTTCATTCTCGCACACATTTTTTGCATATCACACACATTCGCAGCCACCAGCCACTTCCCGGGGAGCTGCAGGAAGGGAATGACGTGGCTGACGCAGCAGCCTCGGCCATGTCCTGTCTCTCGCTTTCTCCTGTTACTCCATGGGACTCACATAGCTATTTTCATCAAAATGCCAAAGCTCTTTGTAAACAATTTGGTCTCACTGCTGCAGAAGCTGCAGCTATTATTCAGCAATGTCCTAGTTGCAGTGCTCAATCCACTGCTCTTCCTCAAGGAGTAAATCCTCGGGGAACATCTCCTTGTCAGCTATGGCAGATGGATGTCACACAACACCCTCCTTTCAAACCATGGCACCATTTGCATGTCACGATTGATACCTATTCAGGATTTATTATGGCAACACCTCAACGAGGAGAGGCTACAAAACATGTAGTCAACCATTGTCTCCGCACCTTCACACATGTGGGGCCACCTATGGAGATCAAAACCGATAATGGCCCTGCTTACATTAGCACCGCCTTTGCGGAATTTTGTCATCGATGGTTGTTAGGTATAACATTGATACCAAATATGGTTTGGGTGAATAAATATATAAAACTTAGATATCATGGTTTAAGTGCTTATCACTTTAAGCACAATGCAGCAGGCAATTAGCCGATTAAGGGTGCGGTTAGAAGTTACAATATAAGGAAGCATTAGAAGCTGGAAAGCTAACTGTCTCTGGCTGTAACTGTGTGCTGGCTGTAACTGTGTGCTGCTGCGACTAACTGAGATTACTGACTGTGAGTGCCTGTGACTGAACTGTTATTGTTTGCTACTGTTTGCTGAATATCCAGCGTTTGTTTCTCTGGAGAGTGAAACCGGAGGAGGAGAAGATATCTTTATCGGCTGATAAAGATATTGCAAGGACTCTTAACTTGGACTATACTAGTGAGTCTTACTGGATGGAAATACTGTGAATGACTTAATGGACTGAATGACAATGCTTAAATTCTAACTGGATTAAAAACTATTTAAACTACAAACAGTGTTTGTGTTCAGTGTGTGTATACTCTGGGGCCCTTCCACTCTCCTTTGGTTGCCTGGCTTGACTACTGCTGCAATACTCTGCTAGGGGTTAATCTCCAAAACCCTAACAATGGTCAATTATACATAAATTTGGCATTCCTTACAATTCCACTGCTCAAGCCATTGTGGAACGAGCTCATCAGACGCTAAAAAAAGCACTCCTTCACACAAAAACAAAAACGGGGGAAATGGATGGATATGGCTTGCCTTACATACAAAACATTCTTAATATTACATTATATACTTTAAATTTTTTAAACATGACAGGATCTCCAGCTGCTACGGCAGCCAGCAGGCATTTTGCTTCCTCCCCTTCTGCAGGTACACCAAGACCGAAAGTTCGGTATAGGAGACTGCCAGATCCAACGTGGAGAGGACCTGTCCCGCTGATAACCTGGGGCAGAGGATACGCTGCTATTGAAGATGAGGGGACAGTTGTTTGGGTTCCTGCTTGCTGTGTTCGTCCTTATCATCAGCCAAAGGGGCAAGGGGATGGATTTGGGGGAATGGAAAAGAAACACGTTGATCCAGGACATGGGGAAGCTAGCAAACCTTCATAATAAAACTGATTGTTGGATATGTATGCACATGCCAACTCACAAAACATCAGGACTTCCAATGGTTGCAGTACCTCTGGCCGAAGGTGACTGGTATAAGGGACAATGTTATGGTTGTTCAGGGATGTGGTCTAACAGTTGGACTAAAAGTAACATAAATACATTGCATCTTGGGAGCCGAATCCAAGAGGTAGCGGGTATCTGTTGGACCCACAATGAGACAGTAGAGAATATGACTTACTTGGGAACATATCCATTTTGCAACAAAACAATTGTTATTAGCAATGGAAGTCGGTTTTATTCTAATGATATGAAAACTAAAAATCTCACTTACTTTGTACATAACATTTCTCGATATGATATCACATCTTTGATCAATGAAAATAGGTGTCCATATATTCCTGCCACATGTTGTCCCACCACAAGAGAAAACCAGTTGCCCAAATGTGCGAATGGGAAATACGCACCACCATCCACTTATTTGGCCATGTTAATGGAATCCTTTGCACAATTAATCTATGCTGAACCAAATACGGTTGGTCATCTCCTGGGAGCAAATCTATGGTTGCTGTGTGGACGGATGGCCTATGATCGCATGCCAGCACGATGGAAAGGAGTCTGCACCTTTGGGAAAGTAATCCCATCTCATTTCATTCAAAAATCATTGGGGACTGCTCATATCCACAATGCGCGTTCCACAACGGAAATAAACTCTGTTTTGACTCATGACTACTGGACACAAATATCAAGGGGAGTTATTCCTCCTTTAGGAGTCATGATGAACTATAGAGATTTACATCGTTTAAACAATTGGACAATTACTATGTTTAAAGAAACCATTAAAACTCTAAAGCTGCTTGAAGAAGAGCAAGGAAAAATCCTTGACTTTGTCCTGCAAACCAGATATGCGGTGGACACTATTTTGGCAGTGCAAGGGGGAGTTTGCGCTGTGATTCATATGCATTGTTGCATGTATATCTCTGATTTTTCTCCAAACATTACAGCTACTATACAGCATATGGAACAAACCCTGAATGAGAATCCATTACGATCGGAGGACGAGGGACTGGACGTGTGGTCTGCACTTTGGTCCTGGTTGCCAGATGGTTCATGGATTCGTCATTTAATTGTTGGAGTGATATTGTTTTTTATACTTTCTCTTTGTGTATGCTGTTGTATCCAATGTCTCCCTGGACTTTTAGGAATGTGTCGAGTGAAGCCTACGGAAGGAGAGCTGTTGTTGCAGATGGCGAAAAGCTACCGAGGCATCCGCGATCATCAAAAAACTAAAACAGGGGAGATGTGGGAATAAACTTTGACCTGAGCTTGAGCAATGATTAATATAATGCTTTATACATACATGCCTGTTTAAAGGTCACTAAGGTAATGCAAAGAAAAGAGAACAATAAGGACAAATACAAACAAGGAGACAGCTTAAACAATTGCAAGCAAACCTTTACTATATCTAATTATTAAGCCATAATGTAATTATGCTGACTATGTAGAAAAATCTCAATAAAAAGAAGCACTAGAATTTATTCTGGGCTTCCATCCCGAGAACACCAGCCTGTGTCTCATTCTTTCCATGGAAGACCACCACAATGGTCTCGCGTCTCCTTCGAACCGATCCACCCCAGATCTAACAGGAGATTTGCTCCATATTCCAGCACAGGAGGTGACTGGGTGGGAGTGCATGATGTTGAGTTGGCCACGCCCACCCAGTCACACCAGTTGTTAAATTATTGGCTCCCAGTGTTTTCTTTTCTATGGAAAATGGGTTCAAATGGCTCTTTGAATGTTTAAGTTTCAGACTCCTGGCCCATGAGAATGAACTCTGTGTCAGAAAGGGATATTTCTAAGGCCCAGTGAGGTTTCCAAGACAAAGTCCTTCCTGTTGAAGAACTACAATTAATTGACACCAACTGGGATGGAAAGGTAGACTCATATTTATTATTAGATAAACTTGGAGCCTTCTTTTTGCCAAAGGAGACTTAAGATAGCTATCAGTCAAGATAAACAATTGCATTCAAAGCATGATTGATGAAGCACCTTTGTCCCAGTGGTGGGATTAAAATTATTTTACTATCGGTTCTGTGGGCATGGCTTGGTGGGCATGGCAGGGGAAGGATACTGTAAAATCTCTATTCCCTCCCCTCTCCTGGGGGAAGGTTACTGCAAAATCCCCTCCCCTCCCAACCCCACTAACCTGCTTTCCAGCTCTGTTTTCCTGTGCAGGGCAATCAAAGAAGACCCAGCTGATCAGCTGGAAGTTGGGAGGCAGAGAATAGATGGAGCCAGTCAGAGGTGGTGTTTGCCTTCTACGAACTACTCAAAATTTGTGCTACCAGTTCTCCAGAACTGATCAGAACCTGCTGAATACCCACCTCTGCTATGTTCAAGCCAAAGGTCAAATCTAAGTAGCATATTTTTCAAACTATCACTCATTAATTCTGATATAAGGAAGGATTTCTCTTTAGATCAAAGACTTGTTTCAATGGTTCATTTATTTTTTTTGGTCAGGGCATTATCTCATATTAGACCAATCATTATGATTTCATGTAGCCTGAAAGACTGGGTTCTCCTTCCTAGGAGCAGAAAGCTTATTACAGCAGGGCCCCAAACTTTTGGGAATCAGGTACCTGTTCCACGGAGTGAGGATTTTCTGCAGACCAGAGGGGGCAGGGTTTTGCATGCTGCCTGCATCCCATGGATGGGGCTTCCCTTGTTTGCTTGGTCTGGTTGCTGGCATGCCATGGACCTGGCATGCCAGCATGTGCCCTGGCCTATTGCATTATCCCAATGGGGTGAAAAAGGCATGAATAATAGTGGCCAAGTCTGGGATGCTTTAAAGCATCACAAAATATGGACCTTCCCTTTTAAGGGTCTCTGTCCCCAACCAGGACAACCTCAATTCTTTTATTTATTTATTTATTTTTATAAATTTTCATTCATATACATTTTTGAATAACAGTGCATTGGCAGAGCATTATTTACAAATAAAACTTGACCAACACATTGGTAATAAATCTCGACATACAAACTAATAGCAATAGTAATGGTATAATAACAGTACTAATAGTATAACCAAAAGAGCTGATCTAGGTTTCTTCTTACATTAGTTACATTTTTATCAATTACTACATTAATATTTATCTACCTCTTTACTTTCAATATTAACCTTCATAATCTTACTTTCTGTAATTTCTACCTCTTTTCTCTATCCATTCATAGAATTTATTCCATGTCCGAATGTATTCTGAATCATCTTTGTCTTTAAATTTTAAAGTTAATCTATCCATTTCAGCACAGTCCCAAATTTTCTTAATTATACCCTCATCTGGTGGAGTATTCATATTTTTCCAGTATTTAGCATAAGTAATCCTTGCTGCCATCAATACGTGTAATAAAAATATGTGATTGTTTTGTCAAGATCCTCTGATAGTATACCTAAAAGGCATGTTAGGGACAACCTCAATTCTAATTTCAATGCTTATTGGGACCAGAGGCCATCCACCCCGTCTTGATTCAATTTGATCAAATTAAGTAGAAACCTGAACTTGGGCACTGGCAATAGAAATTGCCTTCTTGTTTGCTATTTGAGAACAAGGAACAAGAAAAAAATTAGGGCTATTAGCACCACCATCCCTAGCACTTGAAGGCTTTGCCGGTTTTACAGAGATATTAAATTGCAGAGGGGATAGTAAAGGGACATGATCAGAAGTCCAAAAACTACAAGTTGACATTGTCAATAGCTTATAAAGAGAATCAGTATAAAATGTTTTATAGATGGCATTTAGCACCAGCAAGATTGGCAAAAATGTACCCAAACAGGAAATCAGAGTGCTGGAAATACAAGCAGAAAGATGGAACATTTTTTCATATGTGCTGGCAATGCCCCAAAGCCAGAAAATATTGAATGAAAGTACAAAAATGGCTACAGGAAATTACAGAACATCGAATAGAACTTCAACTCAAACTATTCCTACTGGGAATAATTAAAGGGAAATTTAGCAAACAAATCCAATACATCATATTGCATAAAATAACAGCAGCAAGGATAGTTTTTGCACAGGGTTGGAAAGTAGAAAACATACCGTCCGAAGAGGTGTTAATACAAAAAATATTAGAATGTGCCAAGATGGACAAACTTATAATGGAACTAAAAGGCAAGGAGGAATCAGAATACTATGCGGTATAGGATAAATGGTATAAGTGGATAGAACATAGGAATAAGGATTAATGTATTGTGTCATAGATATTACAGATATGTAAATATTTGTAATATCTATGACACAATACTGTTAATAATGTAAATAGAGATGTGTAATAAAAAAATTGTGTTCCATATTATAGCATCTGGGTTCAATAGTACTGAAGCCATCAAGCCTTCTAAGAAAGCTACAAGGGGTCTACTTGCCATGTTCATTTCTCAGTGATGGTCATCCAATTAGAACTTTTGAAATGGACCCTAAATCTTTTGAAAACAGTGAAGAGATACCAATATTTTGCCCACCTTGTTGAGCAACTTTAGCCGTGAAAGAGCAACTTGGTTGATAATAAGTCTCTCTCTTTTAAAACTTCCCAGTTGCTTTGTGATAGGATTCTTGTTGGGGAGAACCACCCAGCTCATGACATTCGGGTCTGCTGTCATATCTCCATTTTTGTCCAAGTAGAGATCCTTCCAGGAAAAATTGTAAAATTCATTCTTCTCCAGGAATGGATGAAACCGGAATGGAAATCATCAGGATTTTTGTTTTTAAAAAACAGATTTTTTAAAAAAATTCCTTTCCCATGTGGCCTTTTCAGATTTGATCTTTCTTCTACAATTGTCTAACTTAAAAATGGGGGGTGGGAGAACAAGTTTTTCCACCATCTTTAAAAGTGAAAAATAAAGGTTCTAAAAAAAGTTTTCAATCATATGTTGACTATCTATCTATCTATCTATCTATCTATCTATCTATCTATCTATCTATCTATCTATCTATCTATCTATCGAGACAGACAGACATCACATCCACTTAGCTTTTGTTCACCTCTGTTAACCTTGTCAGCAGCTAACGATGTTAGCAGAGGCTAACAAACGCTAAGTGGATAATATAGTTTAAGTTCCAGAGATTGTGATGTCTGTCTCTTCTTTTATAGCTATACATGGAACTCATATTTTTAGGATTGTTTTATCTATCTATCTGTCTGTCTGTCTGTCTGTCTGTCTGTCTGTCTGTCTGTCTGTCTGTCTGTCTATCTATCTATCTAGTGGATGGATAGATAGATAGATAGATAGATAGATAGATAGATAGATAGATAGATAGATAGATAGATAGATATTGTTCAGTTGCTTAATTGTGACTCCATTATCCTTAGCCCATATCAAGATAAAGAAAGTAAAACACAGTGTCAGGGTTCCAAGTAATAGTCCTATAGCAAGCAAGATTCTGAGGCAGGTGAATTCCTCAAAGAATAGCTTTATTGGATATATCATATCGGCACAAATCTGGTGAAAACTGACTCTGAAGGTTCCCATGGTTCAATTTTCCACTGACCCCCCAAATTTGCTCAAACTCATTGTATCATTGTATCATTCATTGTATCAATGACTATCTAACCATTTGATCCTCTGCCATTCCCTTCTCCTTTTGCCTCCAATCTTTCCTAATGGCAGGTTTTTTTCTTCTTCTAATGAGTCTTTAATTCCCATTTTAAAAAAATAATATTGTTTAATTTCAAAATATATCTGTCATAGTGCAATTTCTTTTCCACAATATGCCCCATGTGATTACATTGGTCAAGCCTGTTGCTTTTTGTAGTACACGGTGGATAAAATGGTTATCTTCTTTCTCCCTTAGATTGTTTCTCAATCAGAACTAAATTTGATGGAACCTCGTTGGAACCTCATACCTGCCATGGCTGAAGTATTGGAGCTCCCAATCTGTTTTCTATTTCCTTCCTTCTCCACCTGGATCTGGAGGAATATGCCGCATTCAAGGCATGGGACAGAGTCTTAATGGGAGCATAAACATGGTGCTCATTTCGAATCCAGATCCTCGTGCTTTTCTTTTGGGTCTCCAATGGCCCTTTCTGGGTGCATCTTTTCCGGCCTTTGACAGAAAAGACCTGCTTTGAAAAAAAAACAGTTAAAGGTCTTATATTCCAAGCGGCGTTCCACAAACAAATTGGGTTCAAAGTCAAAATCTGCTGGCCTTTTTTCCCCCTTAAAATTAAAAGTCAAAACACTATGGATGTATTTGAAAAGTCTGTGCCTTCCCATCTGATATTGCCCCAAGACTGCAATGATCCAGACCTTCCCTTTACTGGGTCCTGTGAAATCTTCAATTATCAAATATAGAGGGATAATTCTGTCCAATAAGGAAGTGTATTCCATGTAGTGAACAAAGACATTGACTTGTCTCCACTTAGAGATGGCATTCCTGAAGGATTCTATATGTTTATTGGCTGATAATCGTTCAGATATAATGACACAAATTCCATTCCTGAAAAGTGTAGAAGTAAATGTCCTCAAGAAATGTTCTCCCTCCTCTGTGTCTGAAGCAAAGAGACCGATCAAGATCCACCTGAAATGGAGGAGCAGTTGGACAATTCTTGGATAATGGAACCCTAGTTTGGTGAACATACGATAGAAAAAGAGGAATTGACTTTTATCACTCAGGTCTCCTGAAGACATTCTACTGCTTATCTGAAAACACAATCAAGAAAGCTTGGTTATATTAGGGGTTAGATCAAGATTTAAAATATTATTTTAATAAATAAATCTTGATTCTTGAGCACACATTAGAATAGTTAAATAAATAATTATGAGCCATAAAAATATAAAACAGAAAATATTAATAAGCACATTAAAAAGGGGTCAAATTAAGCAAAAAGAAGAATGCAAATCATATTTCTTTTTTTTAAAAAAAATTAAAAATAAATTTTATTAAATAAACATTAGAAACAATTGAACACAGTGCGACTTTCTTGGCCATCATTTTAGCCATATAAGGTATAGTATAGAAATATACATAACAGTTAATTTCCTTTTTCCCTTAAGTTATTAGTATAGCGATAGCTGCATATTATTTCTATTTCTACATTTACATAGATTTATTTACAATTATATACATATTTACAACCATCTTTTATACTCATGCATTTGTATCATCTCATATTTGTCCATTATATTCCATTCTCTTTGGTTTACAAAACTTTAACTTTCATATTTCTGTATCACCATTACTATTTACTGCTATCATATCCATATATGCACAGATAGAAAAACACAGACACAAACCTGTGGGACTTTGTAGGTGGCTACTAATGTTGACATCTGGATGGAGACATCACTATTGGCTCCATCAAGAAGAGCTAAAAGGTTGTCCTTTCTTCCACAGTTGTAGTTGGGAACATTGGCTTCTCCAACAGAGAGCATGTCCAGTAAGGCATCTGAAGTGCCAATGGTGCTCAAAGAGTTGTCATGGATGTTGTAGCCAAGTGTGAGATTGTGTAGGAACCGGGGTTTCTTATTGACCTCTTGAATGGCAAAAATGAAGCGTATGATCCTTGACAGATCAAAAGTTAAACTACTGTAAAATAATATTAATTTTATCATCATCATCAACCACAAAATAGTTTACTTTATTTCCATTTGTCTCCAAATACTATTAAATCTTAATCCAGTACTAATTGAAAATCAGAGGCAAATGATAGTCACCCATCACCACTGAATATTCATGAGTATTGAGAAGATGAGATAGAGATAGTCCTTCACCATTTTTAAGAATCAGAAATATATCATTATTTGTAGCAGTACTGATTTACATCACTCCAGTACGTGGATTGCAAAATAATTCAATTATTCAAGGAGACCTACCATTAGAGGAAAAGGGATTTTGATAAGTAATCCAGCAAAGCAATTCTTTAAAAAAAATGTCATGAATTCCTTTGAGGATTAGGCATTGAATATAAATTAGTAGTTATAAACATGTGGAAACAGGTTAGACTGGGGCAACCATTTCAATCACTACTTTAAACAAAAATCAGGAGTCAAGTGATGAACTTCAGCATTGATAAGAAGAAGAAAAATCTGGACTTTTCCAGGTTTTTTAATGCCTCATGTTTGGATTTGAGTCTCTTCTACAAAATAAGACAAAAAAAGGAAGATTCAAAAATTAGAAATACATCTGAATTGAATTGAATTCTTTATTGTCATTGTACGTATATACACAGTATACATACAACGAAATTCACATAACACCCAGAGACCAGACCAACATGCACACACGTCTGAAACCTAAATTAAGAAGAAAGCAGAAAAGAAGTGTGTTAGAACTGCAAATGAATGGAATGCAATTGTATCACACTGAGTGACTTACGATTGAGACAGACTAGAAGGAGCCGTATTGAAAGTCAATGTTACATGCGATATTGTTGTTGCACTGATGATCATACTAACAAGATGGTCTCCTGGCCTGTGGTAGCTCCATGGTTTTTTTCCACCTTTGCTCTTCAAACTGAGTGGGCACTTCATTCTAAGCTTCCCAGAGATTGGCTGCAATATTAGCAGCATCAGAAACACATGAAGGAGGTCCATAATTCAGGGGGCTGAATCGATTCCTTTCTTGTTTTTAAAGAAGAACAACAGGAAGGGTTAGAAAGATTAAAAGCACTTTCACTTTTATGGAGATGGAAAGATGGAAATAGCAGTGCTCCTCTGATTCTGACATAGATAAACCAACCTTCACTTGGAAAGAAGAGAAAGAGACATTCAACAGCACAGACACTGACTGTCTCAGAACATGTGGCACAAGGAGCATTGCTCACTATATTTATTCTTTTCTCATGCAAGATCTGTTCCGTGTTGCTTCATTCTGATGTATCCACCAAAGGTAGTCACTGGAGGAGTAGCAAAAGAGGTCTGAGAGACAGGGATTGTGATAATTACAGTGAGAAGCAAATTATTCCCTTAGGATTCAGAAGTTATTCCAGGGCTTCATATGCAGAGGGACAACTAGAAAAATATATATAAGTCAAAAATCACAGATACACCCATGGGGGCACTGTTCTGTAGTAGTTGTGGTACTCTCTGTCAGGACATGTGCAGAAAGAGATGCTGGAGAAAGATAATTCAACACCTTCTGCTATCCTTCATCATGATCTCTAGAGTGGATAGAATTTTTTTTTTCTTGGCACTGTTTGTGTTCTCTTTCCTTATTGATATAAAACACAGAGAATGTTTATATTTGGAAGATTCTTAGTTTTTTTTAAATAAACATTGGGTGCAACTGAGATTGTGGCAGTGACCACAATGTGTGTAAGTAAGTAAGTAAGTAAGTAAGTAAGTAAGTAAGTAGTAAGGGGTTGTGTCAGGACTCCAAAAAATCCCCCTCATTCAAAGCAAAAGTCCCTAGCTGCATCTCAGAAAAAGTAAATTGGTTTATTAGAAATTGTCATGTTGGCACGTGGCTGGGTGCAACCGGTACTGAATCCCACCATACATTTCCCCCTTGACCCTGGTCTTTCCCCCACTCCATGGATGTGATTTCTCCAATAGGACACATTAGTCTCCAATAACCTTCTTTTTTTCCCAAAAAAAGTTTTTAATTTTTTAATTTTTACACAACTCTTTACGTGAGCAATGTGGTTCCAGATTATAACAATTATACATAATCATACTTTCATTTCCACCAACCTTATATAATATCATCTCATATCACTTATCTTTAAATAAATTTCCATTTTATATTTCATTTCATTAATTCAGTATCAATATCATTTCATCCAAATATAGATTCCCAGTTCTTTATCCCCTATTATTTCCATTTTTAGCTTACCACCTATTTATTTAACATTACACATCATTCTTGTTCTTCATTTTCCTTAAGCCAATTATATAATAAACAATCTTAAAAAAAGCAAGAATAAAACAAAACCAATACATTTAGGATCCACATGGTATATCCCCTCTATCTATCTAATTTAATAATTCATTCCCCAACTTTAAGCATATTAACATTAAATAATCAACTGTCTATTTTAAAACATGTATATTTTAAGGTATCCCCCCTAGAATTGCTGAAATGACTTCCTAATATATCTCATTTCATCTTGACTTTTCTTTTAATCATTAATAATCATACTTTCCCTTTTCTACTTAGCCAAAATTTATATATTTTAATACATTTCACTTTTCTTATAATCATTAATAATCATATTTTGCTTCTTTACCACTTATCCAAAATATGTCTATATATTTTAATACATTTCCATTCCCCAATAAAATAATTTCCAGCAAGTTTTAAACTAAATGCCAATATACATTCCCATGTGGTAACCCCCTTGTACAATCCCTAACCCTTATCTTGAAATCTTATAACTTTAACATTCCTTTTGGCTAGGTTTCCCTTTTCTAAATTTCCCCAATCTTTCTTCTTTTTTCCTTCTGGTTTTATTTTTCTTTCTCTCTGCCTGTCAGCCATGTTTCCCACCCCCCTTTTCAGTTCTCTTTTTTGGAGTTTCTTCTTATATATTCCCTTCTTCTTCTTAATCTTGGGTGTCTTATCTCTTTTATTTGCTGTCTCTGTTGTCAATGTCTCTGTTTTAAATCCTTTTATGTCTTTTGACAATGGTCCTTGTTCTTCATATTCGTCCTCTCTGAGCTTCCTTTGTTCTTCTGCAAGCTGTGATGCCATTACTTTACTCAGTATTATCTCAACCAGTCTCATTTTTTCTTTAAGCATCTTTCTCACAGTTTGGAGCTCTGGTTTAAATTCCTTGCTTATTTCTTCCATTTCTTTGGTCTATTAAGTTATTCTTTATTTTATTAAAGATCAAGTTTTTTTTATTATAGTCCTTGTCAAAAGTTTCCGTTTATCTCACTTTTTCTTTCTTCTGTTTTCTTATCACAATCAACTTCAAACAATCCTAAAGTATTGCATTCTTTTATATTTTACTATAATCCCCCGTTCTTTTTTATGAGCTTCTGGGGATCTTGTTTATACAACTGTAATTTTTCCATAGAAACATAAAAGAAGGAAATCTTTAACCCTTAGGTGGTGCTCTATATCACTTTTTTATTTTAAATCACTTTTCCATAGTATTAATATTAAATTTTATCAGTTCAAAATAAGTCTAGCATTTTATCTAATGCCTGATTAATGTCCAGTTCTATATGTTGTTCCAAATTTAGTCTCTAATTGTATATGATTCTTTTATTTCTGGTTTTTTCTTTACCTTATATTTTCCTCTTATTTCTCATTCGCCGCTACCACTCTTCCAAATGAGGGCTCCTTCTTTCGGCTTTTTCGGGGTTTTAAAAAAGAATATTCAAAGTCTTTTATCCAGTTACACGTCGCTCACCACTTTCACTCTCCTGCACAAAACTTGTGTCCCAGCAGCTTCCCGTATTCAGGACAGCCATTAAAGACTGCCACTTCTCCCTGTCTTCTAGGGGAGTTTACCAAGCCACTGAGGAGAGATGCAGTTCCCCTCAACCCAGCTGGCAGTCTCCCCCTCTTTCCCACACCCCTACAAGGTGGGTCAGATGGATCCGGTCAGGGGTGGGATTCTACCAGTTTGCACCTATTTGCTAGAACCAGTTGTTAACATTCTAAGCAGTTTGGAGAACCGGTTGTTAGAAGAAATTACTGGCCTAATCCTGTAAGGAAGGCAGGAAGGAAACATTCTGGTGTTGCTTACAGAAACTGCCTCTCCATTAACCCTTATTACATTCTTGGCAGAACTAGACTTCCGGTCTGAGGAACTTCTCTGGAGTTTTTTCCCCCTCCTTTGCTGGTACTTTGCTGATGTGGAGTGACCATTCAAAGTTACAATGGCACTGAAAAAAGTGACTTATGACCATTTTTCAAACTTACAACCAGGGGTGGGATATGACAGGGTTATCTTCCAATTCAGGATTTACGAGCTTCCCTGCACGCTGTGAGCCGCGCACCTGTAATCATCATCAGCATGCTGTGTGCAGAGATGCAGCCTTTAAAAACAGCCCTCTTTTCCTGCTTTTTTAACTACAGCTGTGCCTCGTTCGGCAGCTGAAGTTGAAAAATCAGGAAATAAAGATCAGGTAAGAGCCTGGGTGGGTGGGTGGGCAAAAACATCAGCAGACATAGAACTGGTTCTATGTCTGCTGCTCTTCAGGGAGAGGGAAAGTAGTGCATTCCTAAAATGCGTCAGATAATTGCTAGGCAGCCAAAGCTGTTGGCACACAAGATTATTACCAGAGAGCATGATTGATGACTCTTGGCTATGGATGTGTCCCATTGGAGAATATATATCCAGGGGGTAGGGGGAAGACCAGAGTCAAGGGGGAAATGAATGATGTGTCTTAGTGTTGGCTGCATCCAGGTAACGCCGACATGGTCATTCCTAATAACTCTTTTTTTTTTTTTACTCTGAGAGATGCAGCTAGATGTTTACATCAAAAGCAATCCCTGGAGTTGTAGAAAAAGAGGTCTCAAAGAGGAGGTGGTGATCATTACAGTGAGAAATTACTTCTCTACGGATCCTGAAGTTCTTCAAAACGTCATGTTGAGGGTAGCTGGAGAAAAGGATGTTAGTGTAAAATCACAGATATAACCTTTATAGAAAGTTAGCACCACCCCTGCTAGAAGAATAAAATATTTTAGGAAATGTTTAAAAAGGCAGAATATTATATTGTCCCTAAAAGAGAAATAGAAATCTTTTTTTTTGTCAAGTTTTTTATTTTATACATATTAATGAATGAACAACGTGATTAGAATTAGAATTAGAATTCTTTTATTGACCCAATGTGATTGGACACACAAAGAATTTGTCTTGGTGCAAATGCTCTCAGTATACATAAAATAAAAGATACATTCATCAAGAGTCAAGAATCATAAGGTACAACACTTAATAATAGTCATAGGGGACAATAACCAAGATAACCTGGGTATCATACATTTTGGTGCAAATAATTACTCATTACTTACTCATGCTTATTACATTTCATGTTCATCATTTCATATTGTTTAAACATATCTAATACTTTTACCATTCAATTTCCAAACCTCCCTCTTATTATTACATATATCTTTTTATATTAAAATATATATATTGTTGTTCCCCTCTTATTTCTGTTCTAATTTTCATGTCACCGTAGTATTCAAAGATGTCTCTTTTCTGTCTTCCATCTTTTACCTGCTTTATTATTCATATTTCCCTTATTTAACACTTCACATCTATGTATATTAAAGTTCCATCCTTCAATCTTTCATTGTTCAATGTTTCAATATACAATTCTAATACCAATCACAATATCAGGGTAAATCTAAATCACACTCACCCACATATCAGGGTTGGTGTAGAGAGATTTATTCAGTCCATTACCCCAACAGTTCTATTTTAGTTTTTTCAGATAGCCCCCAGCTTCAAGCTTAGCACAGTAATTGGCTCATGACCAAATAGATAACAAAGGCAAAACAAACTTACAGCCAAACCAAAAACAGTTTCAGAAATAAAGGTTTTGCCTGGGTAGGTTCCAAAAGAGCAGCCAAAATCCTTTCCAAGGTCCAGGGCCTCCACTGAGGTTTGTCAACAAGCCCAGTGGCCTGGTATCAAGGTTTGCAAGTTGAAGTCACAGGAATAATCCAAGCCAGGACTTCAGGGGGTCATTGAGGGACTTGTCCCAAAGTAAGGGGTGAATGTTGTTGCTGAGTCTGAGGTGAAATGTGAGGAGATCTTTGTTGATTTGGTCTAGGAGAAATCTTTTTGTGTGAAGTTCATTTCTAATTAGGGCCAATTCTGTTCTTTTTAGGATGCGTTTGGTGGCTGCTGTGTTGGTGTGGAATTTCAATTGGAAGCTTGTGGGAATTAAATTTTGATCTCGGCAGTTGCATAGGAATGCGAGGTCACATAAAATGGAAGCTCTTTGGACTTCAAGTTTTTCATAAGTCCTGGTCAGATGGTGGGTTTCCTCCCCGTAGAGGTGCAATATTTGTTTTCTGAGGTTCTCGCGGGTATTTGTATGTGGATCTTTGGTTATTCGGGTTTTCTCCCACGTAAGATTGGAAGTATCTAGGCAACGTTTCGATGAAGTCTCATTCATCATCTTCAGGCTTGTGTCTTCCGCTCTGTGCTTCATAGAGTGATGTGAGCTTGCAGCTGCTTCTTCCTTTTAACTGCTAGTGGGGGTGTGACTTGATTGGGTGGGGGCTTGGCTGTGTTCTGATTGGGTGGGGGTGTGTTCTCATTGGTTGGGGGTTTGGCTGTGTTCTGATTGGTTGGGGGGGGGGGTTGGCCGTGTTCTGATTGGCTGGAGGTGTGTCCTGTTCAGGTGGGGGCTTGGTTGTGCTCAGGTTAGTCTTAGTTGCTGGGGGATTTGAGCTGGTGAGCTGTGATCTTGCTGTTTGGCTTCGAGTTCATGGTCGTGCTGCATCTTCATGGTGGGGGTCAGTTTGCTTCATGTATGAAGTAAGATTCACCCCTTACTTTGGGACAAATCCAAACAACTCGCTGTCTGGAGAGCCGAAACACAGACCACCCTCAAGACAGACACACACACCAACAAACTCAGAAAACTACAACAACGCCAGAAACCAACTCCTCCCCCCCTCACAGCCACACATGAAACAAACAGTGCACAACATCTCAGACAAGATCCTCACCGAAGCCGAAACCAAGGTCCTTTCAAAAGGATTCAACTTTGCTGTCGCTCCCAAACACATCCCCACAGAAACCATCATATGCGGAGTTGAAACCAGCCTGACCAAAACCAACCCTGATGATGCTAATAGAATCAGACTCGAAATCACCAACATCCTCTGCACTAGCAAACCACCCAAAAGCAACTTATCCAAAGAAGAACAAACTGCACTACGTAACCTGAAAGAAGACACCAGCATAATAATCCTACCAGCAGACAAGGGCAACGCGACAGTGGTTATGAACACATCTGACTACCAAACCAAGTTAACCAACCTACTCCTAGACCCCACATACAAACCCCTAAAGACAGACCCCACCACCTACCTAGAAAAAAGCCACCAGATCCAAAATAAAAGCCTCCCCATCAGTGAAGAAATCCAGCAAAGAATCATACCCAGAGAGAAATCATGCAGGTGCCCTAAGCTTTATGGTCTCCCCAAGATACACAAAGAAGGAACTCCACTTAGACCAATAGTCAGCTCCATAGGCTCACCTCTACAAAACCTAGGCAAATTTCTCACCAAACAACTACAGCCCTAAGCAGAATCCATCAACTCACATGTAAGAAACTCATTCCAGTTCATTGAGATCATAAAGAAACAAAACTTACAACCCAGCGACCTACTAGTGAGCTTCGATGTCATATCCCTCTTCACCCAAGTGCCAATAAAAGAAGCCTTGACAGCCATCCAAAACAAATACAACCCCCCCCAGCACATCCTAGATCTGACCAACCACTGTCTATCCAATACATACTTCACCTACAACAGACAAAAATACAAACAAATAGAAGGAGCACCCATGGGATCACCCCTCTCACCTGTCATCGCAAACCTCTACATGGAACACTTTGAAACACAAGCTCTAGAAAAATATGATCACAAACCCAAACTCTGGCTCAGATACGTAGATGACACCTTCATAATCTGGCCACACGGGAAAGAAAAACTGAACAACTTCCTCACACACCTCAACAGCCTACACCCCAAAATACAATTCACCATGGAAACAGAAGCTAACAATCAACTTCCCTTCCTAGATGTCTTGGTATAAAAAAAACCCAATGGCTCCCTAGGACACACCATCTACCAGAAGAAAACACATACAAACCACTATCTACACGCACTCTCACACCACCACCCAGCACAGATCAATTCCGTAGCTGAGACACTCATCTCTAGAACAAAATGCTTAGCTGATGAACAACACCTAAAAACCGAACTAAACACTCTCACCAACGTACTAACAGCCAATGGATTCCAAAAGAAAGAAGATTACCCACCTAATCCAAAAAGAAACCCCAACCAAAATCCAAGACAGAGAACAAGAGAACGGCAAAGCCCTCCTCCCATATATAAAAGGCACTACAGACAAAATCAGCAAGATCCTCCAAAAACACAGCATTAAAACAGCATTCTGCACAAACAGAAAAATATCCACCATCCTAAGAAACCCTAAAGACAAAATCGAGTTAGAAAACCAAGGAGTATACAAAATCCCTTGCACCGCCTGTTCCCCCACATACATCGGACAAACTAAC
>NW_028263153.1:43830-121330 GCF_049901735.1 Notechis scutatus
TGGTCTTGTCAATTTGTTCAGTGATGTTATAACTTTGAACAGTGAACTGTTGTAAGTCAAGAGCTACCTGTACTGTTTGGTGTTAGAAGAATGTCAGCACTAGAGTTAAGTGTCACCAATCTAGACTGGCATCGAACTCCATAGTTCTGGTTGAGCTTCCCCAGCAGTCTCTGGAAACAAGATATCACATTGAAGGACAGCAGAAGTTCAGTTACTTGGGTATTGAATTATCTTCATCAAGCACTACTATCTGGACAAGACCTGACAGGAAGGAGCACAACTACAACAGAACAGTGTCCCAATGGGTATATCTGTGATTTGTCACTATCTTGCTTTTTTCCCAGTTACCCTTCTGCACATAGGGCCCCATAGAAGTTTAGATCCCTAGAGAAGTTATTGAAAATTATAGTGAATCTTCATTCCAGCCTTTGAGACCGCTTCTGCTACTCCTGCAGTGAGTGCCTTTGATGTAAATTTCACACTGTAGAAACATATGAAGAGATCTTGGATCAGAAGAGGATAAATGCCTTGGGTTACACCATGTGTGGTACAATTTTAATAGAGGCAGGGGCTGGGCTCCTAAATGCACCTCTCTCCTTTCCAGGTGAAGCTGGGTATGTCTCTTTTTCAATCGGGAAAGCCACTGGCATTCCATCTTGTGAGAGTGCTTTGAATTCCTCTAACTCTTTTTGTTGCTCTTGTTTAGAACAAGGAAGGGGATAGATTCTAGCTTATGAATCTCCTGGTTCTGCTTCTGGTGCTACTTTGATGTCCCAGGATTAGGGGACATGGATTATGGACCTCCTGCTTCTGCTCTTGATGCTGCTGGTGTTCCAGCCAGTCTGGGGGAAGCTTAGAAGGAAGTGCCCGCTAAGTTTGGAGGAGGAAGATAGAACAAAGCCATGGAGCTATTACAGGCCAGGAGACCATCTCATTAATGTGGCCATCACTGCAACAATAATATCTCCTGTAACATTGCCTTTCAACGTGGCTCCTTATACACAGTCTCATTCGTAAGTCATTCAGTTTGATAGAGTTGCATTCCCTCCATTTGCAGTTCTATCCCTTTCTTTCTTTTCCTCATATTTTCCTCATATTGCAGGACCTGCTTAATTTCCTGAATTATTTTGATTTCTGTGGCTTCCCTTTTTACCTTCTTTTTTGTAAGATGTGGCAGAAAAATATCTGAAACATGTCGAGGTTATTTTCCTCTCCCTATCCAGTCCTTCATCCATCACTTGAATACCGACTTTTGTTTATAGTAATTATTGAAAGGGTTTTAGTTGCATCTGCCCAGCCCATTTCCATATTTTTATAACCACTCATTGGTATTCAAAGCCTGATCCTTACAAAAATGAAGGTTGACTTGATATTAGAGTTTCTTCTCTGGGTCTCTTTTATGAAACATTCTCTTCATTTTATGATGGCTCTACTTTTAATTATGGAATGACATTGAATGCTGGTTATTGAAAAAATGAACATTAGAAATGTTACAAATAATGTTTCTCTGCATTTGTGATTCTTAATCCTGGTGGAGGTTTATCTACATATTCTCAACACTCATAAAAATTAAATGGTGATAGGAGATGCCTCTGACTGTGAATCAGTAATGCCCTAAAGAGATTTGTGGAGACAAAGAGGAATACATAAAATGTTTTATTGTTTCTGTTAATGACAATGACAATAACATGTATATTTTTACAGTACTATATCTACTGACCAACTTAGAATCTTCCACTACATTTTTGCCATTCAAGTTGTAAATAGGAATCCCCAGCTTCTGCACAATCTCACACTTGGCTCCAACATCCACGACAACTATTTGAACACTCTTGGCACTTCAGATATCTTGCTGGACATGCTCTCGACTGGAGAAGCCAATGTTCCCAACTACAGCTGTGGAAGGAAAGACAACATCTTGGCCCTTCTTGATGCAGCTGACAGGGACATCTCCATCCAGATGTCAACAGTAGTAGGCCCCTACAAGGTCCCACAGGTTTGTGTGCATGTTTCTCTATCTGGTAAAGGGACTGAAGTGATGGTGAGTGAGCAATAGATCCAATCATGTTTATTCTGTGGAATTCAAGAGCTGGCTTTTTTATAAGGAAGAGAAATAATACACACATACATACACATGAATAAAAATAATCTTTATGAAAATAATGGTATTTTCCTGATTTTATATAAATTTCCATTTCCCTACAAAGTACAATGTATTTTCCTAGTATCACCTCTTTAAAGTATGTCAATACATTTTCTTGCAATTACATTAAAAGATTACAAACTTAATATGGTCTCTTTTTAGATATGTTATGATACGTTGTTATTGTACTCGCAAGTTGAATTTTGTTCTCTATCTAAAAGACAAAACTCCTAATCTCATCATAACACTCTCAGTATTAATAAATCAGTTAAGTTAAAAAGTTATGTTATTTGGAAAATTATATAATAGCAGTAGATGACTATTAACACATTTCTTTATCAAGGTTATTTTGGTCTGAGACTGGATTTTGGTTTCCTTATTATCAAAGGGATTCACTTAAAGCAAGGGCAGAAGTGAATTTACTGCTAAAACAGAAAAAAATAAACAAAATCATAGATATCCCCCTTCCTTAGCCCCAGTTAGTAACTTATAAATTTATATAAGGCCAAGGTTAGCCCGATTCTTTTACATGGAGCTGCAGGTTGGGGCTTCAAATCAATATGAGGGATGCAATGTGTTGACTCTGTAAAGGGCTTAGAGAGGGCTGTAAAGCACTGTAAGGCAGTATATGAGTCTAAGTGCTATTGCTCTATCACTTCAAACGCAATCTTGGCATCTGAGAAGTATCTTACTAGGACTTCAACTGATGCCCTCAGAGCCTAATTGGGAATTTATGCAGTTGGGTCATTATCTAAATCAGGTCATATAATTATTAGTGTAAAATTAAAGCTTTAAAAAAAATCACTGACAGACTCTCAAATCTGTTTTTGTTAGAACAGATAAAATTTCATTTAAAGTCCTCTTGGCTTGTACAACTGACAAATTATATTAGAACTTTGATTTCTCTGTGTTTTGTACAACTAGAGCTAAAAAGATTGATGCACAAAGAATTGAGGGTATCTAAGCAGAGAAAGATTTATTCTATCCTCAGGAAAGCTAACACACTGAAAAAGATAATTAGCTAAATTGGACCTTTGAAAATTTACCAAGTATTCCAAAGCAGAAATAACTCAATATCATAGGACAGTATTTACTTTAACAATATTTGAGCAGCTGGACAGAGTTTTTAAATACAGAAGATGAAATCAAGTTCCTTATAATGATCAGACGTGTATTTGCATAATTCCAAAGATGTAGAATATAACAGAACTGTTATTTGAATGTCAAATGTAAAACAAAGAGAGTGATCAGTATCTTGGAATGCCCATTAAATAAATATCCTATTCGGATCTTTATGTTAAAACAATATATTTCCTGTGTGGTCAGAATACAAAAAATATATACAGTATTTAACAATGCCATTTATTTGAATAAAATAGTTCAGTTAAAATGAGGATATCTGGATCTTATGACAGTAAATCATAGGGGCGATACAGAAATAGGATTTTCATTCTTTAGCATTTTTCTTTTGTATTTAATGTTTCCTTTATTCTATTTTTATCGAGGGTCTTGTTCTGCTCTTTATAGTCTGTATTTAGATATGACCAAAGGACTAATCACCAATAAATTACACTCAAATGTCTTTGACAACCAACTTGGATTTATTAAAAGGTACTATTTTGGACTTGATCTGACACCCAACCATAATGCAGCATTCCATATTGGTTTTTCAGATGAGTTATGCAAGTGGTTCAGCAGATCTTATTGATAAAAATCAATTCCCTTTTTTCCACCGGATGGTGCCCAAAGAAGGGATCCAGTACCCAGGAATTATCCAACTTCTCCTCCATTTCAGATGGACCTTGATTGGTCTCTTTGTTTCAGACACAGAAAACGGAGAGAATTTCATTAGGATTTTTACTCCTCTGCTTGACAGGAATGGAATTTGTGTTGTTGTATCACAACGATTGTCAATGACTATAAATACAGCAGCCCTCAGGGATGCCCTCTCTAAGTGGAGACAAGTCAATGTCTTTGTTCACTTCAGAGAATATGATTCCTTTGCGGACAGATTCATTTCTTTCCATTTGACACTTGAAAATTTGCCAGGACCCATTGAAGAGAAAGTCTGGATCATCTCATCCCTTGTGAAATGGGCATTTGAAAGGGACAGTCTTTACAAATATGTCCATAGTATTTGGAACTTTGATGTCAAAGATAAAGAAGGATCTAAGGATGATGCCTTTGAATCGGTTTTCTTTCTACCACCTCAGTTCCAAGACCAGTCTTTTCACTGTTCTTTTTCAAGGCCGTTCTTTTCTATCAAGGGTCGAAGAAAATGCACCCAGAAAGCACCACTGGAGACCCAAGAAAAAAGAAACAGCATCCCGATACCAAATGATCACCATGCTTACAGTATCATTAAAACTCTGGCCCATGCATTGAGTTCTGCGTATTCATCCAGATCCAGGTGGATAAGGAAGGCAAGCAAGGAGAGGTTGGTGGTTTCAAGGCTGCACCATTGGCAGGTATGGGGTCCAGACAAGGATGCATCAAAGCTAGTTCCTTTGAAGAAGGAATACAAATGAGAGGAAGAAGAACCTCCTCAACTTCCTAGTGATACAAAAGACCAACAAGTTAGGCAAATCTAACTGCTGTGGGCATAATGTTCCATAGAGAATGATATTATGATAGATAAATGATAGCTAGATAAATAGTTAGATAGATAGATAGATAGATAGATAAATAGTTAAATAGATAAAGAGAAGATAGATAGATAGTAAACATGATTTAAAAAAAAAAGAAGAAGAAGAAGCATGGATTTTAATATATTGTATGTACAGGCTTGTGATCACCATCATAAAATTTTACTTTCAAAGATTTCAAGGCACTCCAGAAATCATCTAATCCACTCCCTCCTCTCTGCAGGAATCCTAGTTAAAGGACTAGGACTGATGGCTCCCAGACTTTGCCTTAAGACAATAATTAAAGGGGACCATGAATTGCTCTACCACAACTACCATAGTATATTATTATCAGTGAGTAGGATCCATATATAATACTATCAGAAAAATTACAACATCTACTTAGTATCTTCCATCCATTTGTATTTATATGGGATACCATAATTTCTTAAGCACTAGCTTCTACAATGCAGATATTTTTCTACTAGATTTCATTTATGCATTTCTCTCTGTCAAGAAATTGATATTTGAAATTAATATTTTTGAATAGGCTTCAAAATAGCTTTGCTTATGAGTTGGTGTAAATCCTTTATTTAAAAAGTCATGATTTGTCATCTTTGTCTGTATGTAGCTCATGACTACAACATTTTATGTAGAACATTGAAAAAAATTTGAATACAATTTTACAAATAGATTTTATCCACTGAATTATCACACCATCCAGTTCTCAACTAACGAAACTCGTACTAAATAGATCAGGAGGGAGTTTTTAATAATTCACTACAATCAAATTATATAAGAAGCATTTCCACAATCTATTAAGGAAGTTTAATAATATGTGGGAATGACATTGGTGATGAAGGAAGGGATGCTGCCCAGGAATGACTAGATAAGAGGTGGGGAGACGATAGCTGCATAAAGAGTAGACAAAGAAACTTGGAAAGGATCCTCCCTTAAGTTTTCAGACTTAAAAATGAGTTGTTGGGTGATTAGCACTTTCAGACTTCTGAGATCCAGTTAATGTAGTCTTATGATAAAGTAGAATTAGCTCATCTGGTATACCTGGGAGAAGATTAGCTTGACCAATTACTTAATGACAAGTCCATGCTTTGTAGCAATCACCTTGTCCTTTTCAAGTAGTTTATGAATAATCTCTTGGTTTGTTTGTTTGTTTGTAACCTGCTCTAGGATTTTCCTTATAATTGAACAATTTTAACCATTATTTATTTTGTTAATCTACTCCATCTTTTGAAGATATTGATACATCTTAATTCTCCCATTGAAGCATATTTGCAAGTTAGACAACTGTACAAGGAATTTTCAAATATGAAAGCACCACATAGGATAAAAAACAAAGTTTTCTTACTTTAAATTCCTGTATTATTTTAGTTCCATCCCTTTCTGGAGAAGAATGAATTTTGCAATCTTTCAGGCTTTAAAATGTACTTGGACCAAACTGGAGGGGTCAAAGCAGATCTGGATATCATGAGCTGGGTTTTTCTCCCCAATAAGGAACCCATCCATGAGCAACTAGGGAGTTTTGAAAGGCAGAGACTTATTATCAGGGAAGATGCTCTTTCACGGTTAAAGTTGCTCAACAAGGTTTGGAAAATATTGGAGACTATTCTTTGTTTTCCAAAGTCTTAGGGCCCATTTTAAGTGGGATAAGTTGAGTCACCAAAGAGGATGAGCTTCACTAAGAGTTGAATGTGGAGGGTACAATCCTTACAGATTTTTTAAAATGGCTTGGGAGGCTTCAGTAGCATTGACCAATGTGTCCTTCAGTTCTGTAGAGAGTCTCAGTCCATCCAGGTCATGGTTGTCCCAAAGGTGCTTTTTCAGGAGGCAACTGGGCTTTCTTGTTTTTTTCTGTTGAAGATGTTTTGCTTCTCATCCAAGAAGCTCCTTCAGCTCTGATGGGACACAGTGGGGAATGGAAGGGTTTATATTCCTTGCAGACAACTGGTAAATCTGCATCCTTTTAGAGGATTATTGAAGAACTTGGAGGTTTATCTGATTTTTTTTCAAATTCTGCTCCAATTTTTTCCCTCTCCCTTCCACTTACAGCAAAAATTTTTTTGAATATTCAGAAATCCTTATCCCTTTAGCATTTAATTACCTCCAATGAGGTTTTCTGATTTCTCTTGCGGTTCTGTTCGCTGTCACATTAGGAAGAAGAGTGAAAAGAAAGAAAAACTTTCCTTTTAAATTTCCATTTGCGCTTGTAAGTCTCTGGGAATGATATATCTTGGGCAACTTTTAAAATCCAGGATAGTTTCGCTGTTACTTTTCCCAGCCAGCAAAGAACACTTTCACTTCTTCACAACTCCTCCTGCACTTTCTTTTTCCGGCTGAGCACTTCTATGTGGCGGCCATTTCTGACCGCCGCTCACCTGCCTTCGGAAAGGGGTTTTGCCGGCTAGGGAAGAGAGGTGCGATATCTCTCGACCCTGCCAGGTCCCCCTGTCTTTGCCACCTTCTGCGGAGGTGGCTAACCCTGAAGCCAGGTGGCTCAGGGCACTCGGACAGCGAACAAGGCAGAAACCACGCACAGTCGCGGATTTCTACCTGCCCCGAAGCGCTGCAGACCGGAACTCTGGTTTTTTTTTTCTCTCTTTTGGATGACTTTCTGGAGTTCTGAGAATATCTACAGACTTTTAGCAATAGTAACAGCAATAGCACTTAGACTCAGGGGTGGGATTCAACCAGTGTTATGATCAGTTCAGTACTTACATTTTGCCTGATCTGCATCTCAACTCATTACAATACTAGTAACTTGGTAGTAATTATCATCAGCATAGCAGCCATATAAATTTAGCAAATAAATGGATGAATACACAAAGAAAGTCACTTTTAATATTGATAGTATTAATTTGCATTGAATTTTTCCTTTGTAATCTAAACTGGGATAATTATATCTTAACTGGGATAAATGGGATGTGGTTTTTGACTACTTTCAAAGTGGAGCAGCTTGGCAATGTATGACATAGTCTAAAAGAAACTATTCTAGAACCTAACTGGTAAGAAGTTCCTTCTTTCATCACATTTTTTTTCTATTTTAGTAAATATAATGCAATAATATTTAATAAATCTTTTAAAATAAGTTTAATTATAAAATTTCAGCAAGTGATATGGGCCAATCCAGTTGGGTGGTATTTTGCACTGAAGCCCAAAGACTATTTGACTTGTCTACCTCAATTTTCTGTGGATAGTGAGTCCCAACATATTTTCTTTGGTGTTCCTTGTTTTTGTGCTTAGTCTCTGCCTCAGTCCAAATGTGTGCAAAATTGTCATTCTGGATTTGTCAAGAGGGCTCGAGAAGGAGAGCCAGTTTGCTGCTATGATTGCGTTCCTTGTCCAGAAGGAACCATCTCCACTCAGGAAGGTGGGTGACACTGGAAACCTTGTAGAAATGAACTAATCCAAAGCACTTTGATGACAGCACATGTTAAAAGATGAATTGAAGCTCAACTGTTCTCCTATCTATTATCAAAATGCCCAATTTTTTAAACTATGGGGAAATTATTAAAAAGATCTTGAGAGCAGGGCTGGGAAGAGATGGGAAATTGTGGCAGAATGGCAACCTTTACCTTGGCCAGAGAAAACATTTCTTCTTATTTTTATTTTTTTATGGACCCTTCTATATTTATTTTCCTAGGAACATTAGAGGACTTTGGAATTTGAGGAACTGTCTCAAGTTGATCTCTTGAAAATATTATTGCAATGCATTCTACATGAGTCTTTTCTTAAGGATTACTAGGAAGGTATCACTGGTCCATTGTGAAGTGGTGTGGACACATATGGGTGTACCTCATTACACCCATATTACCACAGGTCCAAGTAGCCATTCCAGATTATTAGCAGGATGAGTGTCAGGATTCCGGTGATTGCGCTAATTGAATCATGAGCCTGGAGCCAAGCTTCAAAAGAAACCAAAAGATTATTAGGAGCAACATGATTGGCATTAACCTGTATGAAGCCAACTCTAGCATCCGTAATTTACAGTCACCTGTGACACTGTTTCCCCACTCCCCCCTGGATGTGTCATAAATCAGATTCTCCAATTAAGGATTTTGCAGGCAGAAGATCCGGTAGCTTAGCTACAACCTTTCTCTGTCAGCCAACTGGATTTTATGAGAGAGACATCCTCTGAGTTCACTTTATTAAAAAGCTTCATGTGGCAGTATTCAGGATGTTTGCCTAGAAAGACTAACTGACTTATTAATTACTTTAATAATCTAGGTTGCTATGAAAGTTTTGCACATTACATGGGAAATCTTTCACCCCATATTTCATAGATCTTAGCTATGTGTCTTTTAAGAAAATGATTTTCTTGGTCCCTGTATCAGCTGTTTTCACAAGAAGTACTTCTTGAAAGGTAAAAGTCAAGAATCTTATAGAAATATTGTTTTTGGTTTTAACAGATACGGAAGAATGCACCAAATGTCCATATGATAAATATCCAAATGAGGACCGAGTCCAATGTATCCCCAAAAGAATAACCTTCTTGTCTTATGAAGAACATCTGGGATTCATCCTGGTCTCTTTTGCCCTATTTCTGTTCCTAACCACAGCTCTTCTTTTAATCATATTCATTAAATATCGAGAAACTCCCATTGTCAAAGCCAACAATCGGGACCTCTCTTACATTCTCCTGGTCTCCCACCTATTTTGTCTCTTGTCCCCTTTTCTCTTTATTGGTCAACCAAGGAAAACTACTTGCCTTCTGCGACAAACAGTGTTCAGCATCATCTTCTCAGTTGCCATTTCTGCTCTCTTGGCCAAAAGCATCACAGTGGTGCTGGCTTTCATGGCCACAAAACCAGGCAATCGAGTGAGGAGATGGTTGGGGAAGAGCTTGGCCAATGCCATCATCCTTTTTTGTTCTGCAGTCCAAATTATCATCTGCTCCATCTGGCAGGGAGTTTCTCCACCATTCCCTGACTCTGACTTCCACTCCCAGCCTGGAGAGATTATCCTGCAATGCAACGAAGGGTCTGTGGTCATGTTCTACATCACCCTCAGCTACATGGGCTTCCTGGCTGCCATCTGCTTCACAGTAGCTTTCCTGGCCAGGAACCTGCCTGGGGCCTTCAACGAAGCCAAGCTGATCCCTTCAGTATGCTGGTCTTCTGCAGTGTCTGGGTGACTTTTGTGCCCACCTATCTGAGCACCAAAGGGAAATATATGGTGGCTGTTCAGGTTTTCTCCATCTTGGCCTCCAATGCTGGGCTGCTGGGCTGTATCTTTATCCCCAAGTGCTGCATTATCCTTCTGAGGCCAGATCTGAATACAAAGGACCAGCTTACAACCAGAAGAAATATAAACATTTGACAGAGGAAATTCAAGTCTCAACAATATTCCAACAGGCCAAACCTAGAAACCTATGGCATTTGGGCATCGAGAGTCCTGTTAATATGGCAAAAACATAGCAGAGATATTTACAGCAGAGATGCATGAACGTTGAAAATGAGAGGCAATTGTTAGGAAAGTTCCCAATTAAAATCTAAAAAAAGGTTTCATTATTAAGAACATTAACTTTGCTGTTCTTTAACCTGTTAACTAGTTTTTCTTTCATATATGTAATGTGTGAACGGTCAGTTGGATTGTAAATAGATGTACAAGCTTATTGTCAGCTTTGGAAGCCATATTAGTACTTGACGCTTCCACACTGCCACATTCTTGAGCCTGGGAAAATGGGAGGGGAATTTCTTGGAGGGTATATGGTTAGACATAATAGCATTCTTCTTTTAAATCAAGGTCATGTCATTTCTGCACCTGGCTGAGGAATTGTTGAGGGGACATCTCAAGTTGGGACAGATGGTGATTGGGGCATGTGATGCAATGAAGGGTGCAGGAGATGGATTTGTAATGTTTTAGTTATTGAAGGAAACCCAGAACATTCAGATTCAGGATTTCCCAGATATGCCAGTTTACGACTCTAATAAAAGGAACCTTTGAGAAGATGTCTGTCTTGGAGTTAATGATTGGAGTTGAGGTATTCTGGAATGGTGACACTTATAGGTTTTGAACCTGCCTTGCAAGGGGTGAGGGAAGCTATTCCTGTTGCTATAGATATGTCAGGGTTCAACCAGAGGGATGTCCTTTGTATTTTAATTCATACCTTTAATGTTTTGTCTAGTTTTGTTTTTTCTGTCTTTAATTTTTTTTCTTTTTTCTTTTGTATTTTAATCTTAAAAATAAAAAAAAATTTTTGGGGGGAGTTCAAATTATTTTATTTTATATATTTTTTTTTTTTATAAAAAAAAAAAAAAAAAACAAAAAAAAAAAAAAACCAAAAAAAAAAAAAAAAAAAACAAAAAAAAAAAAAAAAAAAAAAAAAAAAAAAAAAAAAAAAAAAAAAAGACTTTCTTTTATCTTCTTAAAATGGAAGTTTACTAAGAGATCCTATCCACACAAATATGACATCCTGAACTTTTAAGATTTATTTTCAAATTTAGCGATTTGGTAAGCAGGCTAGTGGGGTGGGGAGGGAATGGAGATTTTGCAGTATCCTTCCCCTGCCATGCCCACCAAGCCATGCCCACAGAACTGGAAGTAAAAAAAATTGAATCAAACCACTAGAAAAGACCATTTATTTTTAGAATGGCTTTTCTGGGTCACTTACCAAAAATCCTATTCCATTTATGATGGTTTTGTTTGAATGATTGAATTATTTTGCAATGTTCTTGGGCCAAAAAAAATTGGTACTGCTACATATTATGGTGGATTTGTGATACTTAACCCTGGTGGGGAACTATCACCATCTTATCTTACTAACAGTCATTAAAATGAAATTTTGATGGGTGACAATTGTTTGTTGTTGGTTTGGATCAATATTGGCTTAAGATTCAATAGGCTTGTGGAGAAAAACAATGTATTAAATAGAAAGAAATATTTTGTTATTGGTCTTGATGATGGTGATATTAACATGAACATTTTTACACTAGTTTACCTTATGATAGATCAAGAATAGTATACTTTATTTTCAATATTCAAGTTGTCAACAAGATTCCCCAGCACTTGCACAATTTGACACTTGGCTACAACATCCATGACAACTATTTGAATGCACATGGCACCTCAGATGCCTTGTTGGATATACTCTCTACTGGAGAAGCCAATGTTCCCAACTACAGCTGTGGAAGGAAAGACAACCTGTTGACTCTGGTTGATGGTGCTGAAAGGGACATCTCTATCCAGATGTCAACATTAGTCAGCCCCTACAAAGTCTCACAGGTTTGTGTGTTTATTTCTCTACCTGGTAAATTAAGTAGAGTGGTGGTGGGTGAGTGATAGAGCCAAGCATATCTTGTCTATGGAATTTTCTACAGAGGGAGCAAGGACCAAAACAGACAAATCTTCTTATAACAACATCCTTATTGCTTTGGGGGTTTCTACCTCACACTTGTGAAGTGAGCAGAGGCTTTGTGTTCAATTAAAAGGAACTTCTGGGCAACTTGAAGTTAAGCAGTGAAAGCTCATGTTGTCAGCGTTCCAGAAAAACAAACTCCAACTCCACATAATCTTAGACAAAATAATGACAATTTCAATTTTTCAGATTCATGAAAAGAATCCAAATGAATTATCTTATCTACTGTTTATAAATCATATGTTCTATGTCTTTTACTGTCATTTACTGATAAGAAAAGTCTTATCACTTTTTCAGCTTAGTCTTGAAATTGCTTCAGAGGCTCTGAATGAAAAAAGTCAGTTTCCTTTTTTCCACCGGACATTCCTCAAACAAGGTTTTCAATACTCGGGAATTGTCCAACTGCTCCTCCATTTCAGATGGACCCTGATTGGTCTCTTTGCTTCAGAAACAGAGAAAGGAGAGAATTTCATGAAAACTTTTACTCCTTTGCTTGTCAGGAATGAAATTTGTGTTGTTATATCACAACAATTCTCAACAACTACACCCACAGAATCCTTCAGGGGAGCCATGTCCAAGTGGAGACAAGTCAATGTCTTTGTTCATTTTGCAGAATATGATCCTATTTGGGACAGAATCCTTCCTTTCCATTTAACCCTTGAAAGTTTGCCAGGACTCACTGAAGGAAAAGTCTGGATCATGACAGGTTTAGGAATGTATGAAATAAGAAAGAACAAACTTCTCAAACACATCCATAGTATTTGGAATTATAGTTTTTGGCAAAATGAAAAGCCAAAAGATGATGCCTTTGAACCCTATTTATTTCTAAACCCTCAGTTTGAAGATCAGTCTTTTGAATGTTTGCTTTCAAAGCACATCTTTTCTGTCAAAGGCCGGAGACGATGCATTCAGAAATCACCTCTGGGAACCCAAAAGGAAGGGAGCAAGTTCCAGATCACAAATGATGAACATTATTACAGTTTCGTTAATACTCTGGCCCATGCCTTGAATGCTGCGTATTCCTCCAATACCAGAAGGAAAAGGAAGGAAGGCAATGAGAGGTTGGGCACTCCAAGGCTACATCCGTGGCAGGTGGCATAAGTTCCATTTAAGAATATAAAGGAGAAGGAGAACCTTCTCAATGTACTTGTACTAAAAAAAAAGGCCAAATGATTTGGCCAATCTCATCACTTGGGGAAATAATGCCATACCACAAAATGTCTAAACCACGAAAGATACGTTTTGATATTAACCACTTCTGATTTTAAAATGTTTTATGCATTTTTAAATAAATTCCTCTATGTATGGTTTTGTGGTTAGCATCATACAATTTTAACTTTATAGCCTAACCCCTCCTGTCTGCAGGAAGTCCAGTTAAAGCTTTCCTGACTAATGGTTGCCCTATCTTTGCATTAAGGCATTCCATGAAGGGGAGACTGAACTTATCTATTTTACTAGCTCAGTTCTAAAATTGTTCCTCCCTCTAGGATGTTGCTACTCCCATTCAGCCAGAATCTCCTCTCTTGTGACTGAGTTCATGTTACCATGTCTGAATAACAGTGAGAAAATATTAAACCTCTGAGTAACATTTTTCAGTTATTTGAAGTATTGATCTCCCCAAACCAGAACATTCATTTACAGATATTCTTTTTTTAATTGATTTTCTATTAAATACATGTCTTTATCAACTGAGAGATTTTGTAAGTTGGAGAAGCTGCTCCCAGATTTGTTATTATGAGACCCATAAAATAATGATCCAGGTTTTTGTCTAATGTTTACAATGTCAATCTATCCATTTCTGCACAATCTAGAGTCTTCTTGACTATTTCTTCATCTCGTGGTATATCTTCATTTTTCCAATATTGTGCAAAAATAATATCCTCGCTGCTGTTAAGATATGTAATATTAAATACATACTTTTCTTATCAAGTTTTTCCTGATATTATACCTAATAAAATAAATAATATATAATATAATAATACTACCTGATAAATAATAATATCTAATAAAAATAATTCAGCTTTATAATCTACATGTTTTCATGTCATCTTTCCTAACCACCTGTGTATCTTTACCCATTTTTTTTTTTTTTGCTTTGACAGAAGTCCACCACAAACGATAGAATGTTCCCATTTTTTGGTTACATTTCCAACATTTGCTAGACATATTTTTAAACATTTTAGCTAATCTAGCAGGTGGTAGATGCCGTCTATAAAACATTTAATATAAATTTCCTTTATAAGAAGTCACCATTGTTAATTTATAGTTTGTTTTCCATAAGTTTTGCAGGTAATCAGCTTGTTGTTTTCTAGGAGTTTATGAACAATCTATTTTTTTTTTTGTTGTTGTTGTCCTTTTTATTTGTCACCTGCTATGGAATTTTCCCTGTAATTGATCAAATGTGTCAATTATATTTTGTCAGTAAAATTCTGTCAATATATGTTTGAAATTTTTGTTTTACTTCACTTATGAAAATAGTGGTAACACTTTTTCTTCTAATTAAGCATTTGTTGAACTTAGATAACTATATTTGCAAGTTAGACAGCTGTACAAGTAAGAATCAAATGTGAAAATATCATGTGGAATAAGAAACCTATAAAGCCTTAGTAAGATCACACCTAGAGTACTGCATCCAGTTTTGTTCACTACATTATAAAAAAGATGTTGAGACTCTAGAAAAAGTGCAGAGAAGAGCAACCAGGATGATTAGGGGACTGGAGACTAAAACATACAATGAACAGTTACAGGAATTGGGCTTGGCTAGTCTAGTGAAGAGAAGGACCAGGGGATACATGATAGCAGTGTTCCAATATTTGAGAGGCTGCCACAGAGAGGAAGGGGTCTAGCCAGTGGTGGGATTCAAATAATTTAACAACCGGTTCTCTGCACTAATGATTTCTTCCAACAACCAATTCACCAAACTGCTCAGAAAGTTAACAACCGGTTCTCCCGAACTGGTGCGAACTGGCTGAATCTCACCACTGGGTCAAGCTATTTTCTAGAGTGCCTGTAGGTCAGACAAAGAATAATGGATGGAAACTGAACAAGGAGATATTTAACCTGGAAATAAGGAGAAACTCTCTGACAGTGAGAACAATCAACCCATGGAACAGAAGTTGCCCTCGGAAGTTGTGGGAGCACTATCACTTGAGACCTTCAAGAAGAGATTGGACTGCCATTTGTCGGAAATGGTGTGGGGTCTCCTGTTTGGGTGGCAGGTTGGACTAGATGACCTATAAGGTCCCTTCCAACTCTGATTATCTGTTATCTGTTAAGCCAAGATTTCAGCTTTTAAAAATCCTGGATGTTTCCATTCTAGTTTCACCCCTTTCTGGAGAAGAATGAGTTTTGCAATCTTTCCTACTTTAAACTCTACATGGACCAAAATGGAGATGTAGCAGCAGATCTGCTTATCATGAGCTTGTTGGTTTTCCTTGAAAAGGATCCCATGACTCTGCAATTGGGGACTTTTAAAAGACAGAGACTTATGTTCTACCAAGATGTTATGTCAGAGTTAAAGTTGCTCAACAAGGTGGGTGAAATGTTGGCATTTTTTCTCTGTTTTCAAAGCTTTAGCATCCATTTCAAGTGGGCTAAGCCCATAATTATCATGGTGGATGACTTCACTGAGAATTGAATGTGGGGAATAGAAAACCTACAGTTTCCCTAGACTGCTTAGGAGGCTTCAGAATGCTGAGTGAGGTACTAACACAACTCTATAAAACCTTAGTAAGACCACATCTAGAATACTGCATCCAATTTTGGGCACCACACTATAAAAAGATGTTGAGACTCTAGAAAAAGTACAGAGAAGAGCAACCAGGATGATTAAGGGACTGGAGACTAAAACATATGAAGAACTGTTACAGGAACTGGGCTTGGCTAGTCTAGTAAAGAGAAGGACCAGGGGAGACAGGATAGTGATCTTCCAATATTTGAGGGGTTGCTACACAGAAGAAAGGGTCAAGCTATTTTCTAAAGCACCTGAAGGCCAGAGAATGAATAATGGATGGAAACTAAACAAGGAGAGATTTAACCTGGAAATAAGGAGAAACTTTCTGATAGTGAGAACAATCAACCCGTGGAACAGCTTTGCTTTCGGAAGTTGTGGGAATGCCATCACTTGAGAATTTCAAGAAGAGATTGGACCACCATTTGTCAGAAATGGTGTAGGGTCTCCTGCTTGGGCGGGGGGTTGGACGATGACCTACAAGGTCCCTTCCAACTCTGATTATCTGTTATCTGCTATTCATGAAGGTGATCTTCAGTGTCAGGGTTCCAAGTAATACACCCACTGCAAACAGAACTCTGAGGCAGGTCAATTCCTTAAAGAACAGTTTTATTTGGAGATGTCACGTTGGCATAGACTTTTCACCTCATTAAAAAGTGAAATTTTCCTGTTCCCCCAAACAATAAGTCACATTGTCCTATCTGGGTGCTGGCTGGTTGCCTGGTTACTTTTCTTCTCCTCCTCTAGCCAGCCAGCTGTTAGAATATCCTTGGCTCATAAAAGTACTATTTTGTTTTAGCTACAAAATCCCAGTTATCTCTACATTCCCCACTCCCTGTCCCACAGCGGTGTCAAGCCTGAAGCTGTGTGAAAAAAAATCCCTATAGAACAGGGCTATTAAACCCCTGGTCCATGGGCCAGATGTGTCACATGCTGGCCATGCACACACATGGTTTAGTCCTGATACATCACATGATGCCGCTGTGACGATGTATTTTCTTGCAAACATTTCATTACCAAGCAGGGTAACATCATCAGAAATGTCTGCAAGAAAACTACCAGAGAGTAGTAAGGACCCCAAACTAGGCAGTCCATTTTAGCTTAGGTTCACCAGCCTAGCAACCATATGATCTGAAGAAATAAATATACAAATAAACAAAGAGTGTGACCTTAAAAGTTGACAGCCCTGATTTATAATGAATTTTTCCCCTTTATTTCTTAACTAGAAGTTGATTTTTGACTATTTTCAAAGAGGAGCAGTTTTGTAATATTTTATATACCCCAGCTTTCTTTCTTCATCATACTTTTATAATATTTTAGTAAAACTAAGAGAATAAGAAAATAATACATCTTTAAAAATACATTTTATTCCAAAATTTAATATGAATTTATCACCAAGCTTTAAAATCATGGATAGATAAAGAATGAGGGAATGCATGTTAATATGGACATGAACAGGAATCCACTGGTTGTCACTTAATGTTTAAATCTTTTGCTCAATTCTCCAGCTTCATTAACTAGAAAAAATATTTTATTGAAGCGTGAAATAGTTAGAGATTTCATATTTGCTCAAGTGAAGCCTAGAGGTTATTTGGCTAATGTTCATGTCTTGCACCACCATTTTCCATGGATGGTGAGTCCTGACATTTTTTCTCTGGCATTTCTTCTTTTTTCTGCTTAGTCTCTGCCTCAGTCCAGGTGTGTGGAAAATTGTCATCCTGGATTTGTCAAGCAGGTTCGGGAAGGAGAGCCAGTTTGCTGCTATGATTGTGTTCCTTGTCCAGAAGGGACCATCTCCACTCAGGAAGGTGGGTGACACCAAAGAAAAGGGCGGGCCTTGTGGAACTACATCCAGAGCATTTTCAGGAAACTGCAAGTTAAATGACAGATTGAAGCTCAACTGTTTTCTCCTTCCTTATCTAAAGGGAAGAAGAGCAAAAAAAAATGGGCAAGCTTCATTATTATTAGGGAAAATATCTCTTCTGCTTTTTAGTTTGCATGTCTCCTTCCACGTTTACCTTGCTAGGAGCATCTGAGTTCTTGGAAACTTGAGGAATTGTCTTAGGTCCACCTCCTGGAAGGTTTATTGTGTTGCAATGAATTCTATATAGACCTTCTCTTGAGGATAGCAGAGAAGGAGTCACTGGTTCACAAGGTGGCAAGGGGACAGTTATGGGTCACCTCATTACACCCATGTTACAACTGTTCCCAATAACTTTTCCAGATTATTTTCAAGTCTAGCTTTCTCTGACAACCAATGAAATTTCACAAGATACAATAGGCATTCTCTGAGTCTAGTATATTAAGAAGTGCCATCTTCCAGGACTTAGGAAGTTTTACTAGAAAGGTTAATTCATTCATTATTTAACTTTAATAATGTAGCTTCCTATGAGGGATCTGCACACTACATAGGAAATCATTTAAGTCCTACGTTTTCTCCCAATTTCATAGACTATTAGAACTGTAGCATTTTTTTTAAAAAAAGAAAATTATATACTTCTTGTTTTGCTTCTGTAAAAATGTTGAGAAATGCATCTTGGAAAATGCTCCTGTTATTAATTGTTGTCCCTAGAAAGGTAGTGTTTGAAGGGTGAAAGGATGGATATTAAAGGTTTTTTTTTAATTTTCTCAGATACAGAAAAATGCACCAAGTGTACAGATGATAAATACCCAACTGAGGACCGAGTCCAATGTATCCTCAAAGTTATAACCTTCCTTTCTTATGAAGAATATTTGGGTATCATCCTGGTCTCTTTTGCCCTGCTTTTGTTCCTAACCACAGGCTTTATTTTTGTCATATTCTTTAAATACCGAGAAACCCCCATTGTCAAAGCCAACAACCGGGACCTTTCTTACATCCTCCTGGTCTCCCTCCTGCTTTGCTTCTTGACTTCTTTTCTCTTCATTGGTCAAGCAAAGAAAGCCACCTGCCTTCTCCGGCAAACCATTTTCAGCATCATCTTCTCAGTTGCCATTTCTTCTCTCTTGGCCAAAACAATCACAGTGGTGCTGGCTTTCCTGGCTACAAAACCAGGAAACCAAGTGAAGAGATGGCTGGGGAAGAGCTTGGCCAACTCCATCATCCTCTCTTGTTCTGCTGTCCAAATTATCATCTGCTCCATCTGGCTTGGTGTTTCTCCCCCATTCCCTGACTCTGACTTCCACTCTCAGCCTGGAATGATCATACTGCAGTGTAATGAAGGGTCTGTTGCCATGTTCTACATCACTCTTAGTTACATGGGCTTCTTAGCTGCCATCTGCTTCACGGTGGCTTTCCTAGCCAGGAATCTCCCTGGGGCCTTCAACGAAGCCAAGTTGATCACCTTCAGCATGCTGGTCTTCTGCAGTGTCTGGGTGAGTTTTGTGCCCACCTACCTGAGCACCAAAGGGAAATATATGGTGGCTGTGCAGGTCTTCTCCATCTTTTCCTCCAGTGCTGGGCTGCTTGGCTGCATCTTCATCCCAAAGTGCTACATTATCATTCTGAGACCAGACCTGAATACAAAGGAACAGCTTACAACCAGAAGAAATATAGAAATGTGAGGCAGAGTAATTTTAAATCTCAACATTTTCCAACAGTCCACACCTAGAAAATGTTCCCAACTGCTTTCCATACATGAGTGGGCCAATGATTTTGCTTGAAATAATGAAAGTGTATTTGAAAGACAATATCCCCAACTTTGTAAGTGAAATACTTTTACCTTTGCAAAAGAGCTTCTTTGCCTAGCTTTAAATTTAAATCACATGGTATTTCAGGAAAATCACATGGTAATTTAGGCAAAACAAAAACATTTATTAAAAAGGCGAGCTCAAGTTTTTTTTATAGGGTGTAGAAACAAATGATACATACATTTACAATATGTGATGCAACAGAAAGCAAGTAATCAAACAATAAAAGACACTGGTTACATATGATACTTAAACAATGGAAACTTTGGTTCTACATAACTTTCCACAAGTGGCAAATTTATCAATTACATTTTTTTTCCAGTACAGTTTGCACTATCTTAAAGCTTGCAAATGTATTCAAGTGGTTTCAAGTCTATTTATAGGGCACAGAAACAAATCTTACATACAGCACTTTTGGTGTACGTAATACCTCAGAAAGCAAGTGATCAAACTATAAGAGTTAATTTTATTGTTAATTTTTATTTTTATTTTGGTGTTGAATATTTAATCTTGTTTTTTCTTGATTGTAAACCACCTAGAATCACCTCTTGTCGAGATGGGCCTTGACTCTGCTCTTGAGCTTTAGACCAACCCTTTTCCATGCTTCTCCTTAAAAAAAACACTTTGCAGAATGAAGTTGCTCCAAATGACCAATTTCATGAAGAGTCAGCAGATTCTTCAAAATTAGTAGAAAGTGAATGTCTGGACATCATGTAAAAATTAATTCAGTTGTGCTTGCAGATAGATTATCTGTCAGTGTTCCAACTAACCAACTCCAAACCTATAAACTCTGAGACAAGCATTTCCTCAAAGGTCCATTTTATTAGAGTTGTCATATTGGCATGTTATGTCTCACCTGGACAAACAAAGTAATAAGTACAAATTTCCAACTGAAACACAAATAAGCAGGCAAGTCCGGTAATTACAGGGTTAAATTCCTTAATCCAAAAACATTCTTGGCAGTCTCACGCAAGCTGTCTGCCAAGTCCGATAAGGAAGCATAAATCACAAGCTGACGCCACACACAGGATAATTCTGAAGCTTCTCTCGCAAAATAACACTTTGTCCCGAACAAATTCTCAGAGCAAACACACCCACTTTTATTCTCTGTGGGGCGTGTCAGTCCCTCATCTCAGTCTCTAATTCGTCCTTTCCTTTTACGTTGCAACTTACACTTTTGCCTGCGCCGTTGCCTCGCATCAAGCCAGCATTCCTCATCTTGATCCTCAGTCAGAGGCTCTGATACGTTCTCCTGATTATCTGCCGACACCTGAGGCACAATCAGGGGGGAAGATCCTGCCGAGGAGGAAAGTCCTGGGGAGGACGGCAATTCCAAATCCTCTAACAAAGCAGGCTCAAACCTCAGAGCCAAATCCTCCCCTTCCTCACCGTCCAAGTCTGTGTCCTCTAGCAAAGCAGGCTCCAACCTCAGAGCCAAATCCTCCTCTTCCTCATTTACCAAGTCCTCGACCTCTGACAAAGCACAACACTATCCCTCACCGCAGGGCCCTTCCCCCAAGTCTGACGATCTGGACGCGGTTTCAATGGAAACTGTTCATGGAATCTCCGGATAAGGTCCGGGGCGTGGACCGTGGAAGCATCCACCCAGGAAAGAACCTCCAGTCCATCTCCTAGCCTCTCGACAAAGTATTAAAACCGTCCTTTCAGCCAGCGAGAATCCCGAATGCTGACCACCGTGTTGTCAGCAGCGGGATCATCGCTGGGTACAGATGGAGGAACCGTAGCAGCGGGAGAACGGAGAGCACTTGATGGGGCATCAGGAACCAGAAGGGAACGGTGGAAGACAGGATGAATGGGCATGGAGTGCGGTAGGGTGAGCCGATAAGCAACGGGATTGATGACCGCCTCGATAGGGAAGGGACCGATGAAACGATGGTCCAACTTCTTAATCGGACGATTGACCCATAGATGCTTGACCATGTTTGATTGTGGGATTACAACTAACTTAATTGACTTCCAGTTTGTGGTGATTGATGTCATTCCTACATACACTGTCCAATCCCTAGTGGTTAAATCAATCTGTTAAGTTTGGAGAATAAGGAGACCAGACATCTGACCAGTGACTTCAACTCTTTAATAATAACAGGAATCAGAATGGAACAGAGCAAAGCTATGGGCAGCAGTAACCCTTTTATAGGGTTAGCTGCTACCTTATTAACCAATGAACTTGCAACAGGTTCTAACTACTGACCAATAATAAGTGTTCCCAAAGTGGCCAATCAGGGTCTAGTTCTGGCCCAATCCCAAGTTGTTGTACAAGGACCAATCAAGTCTGCAGGTTTTCAACCCCTGATTTGCATTTAGAATATTAACTTTTATTGATTCACAACACCCTCCCCTTGGGTTCCGTTTGAGGGAGCTGTAATAAAATCCTCAAGATAGGCAGGCCGTTTGGTCTGCCTGGATGATTTCCGAGGCTCCACCGGGTTTTGTCTAATGTCCGGTTCCGGTGGAGCGTTTGGATGACCATTATTAAATTCTATTTCGCTGCACAGCGATTCCGTGCTGAATTCGCTGTGGTTATCTCTGCTACTCCGTGTTTCTTCGGGGTTTAGCAGTTCAGTTTCCCCCGTATTAAAGTTCCCTGGAAAAGTCAACTCCCTTCCTGCTTCACGCTCCGGTGTTTCGCCGGGCTGTAGGGCCTCCGTTGGCCCGCTATTAATTGTATCAAAGTCACCCTCCTCGATGCTTCCTCCCCCTTGAGTTGGAGAAACCAGGGGGCCATGACCGCTGGGTGGTAATCTCGACTGGAGCTGGTCTATGTGGCGTTTCCACACCCTCCCATAGTCTGTAAGCAGGCGGTAAGATCTAGGCCCGGTGAGGTGGGTAACGGTTGCGGGTATCCATAGCGGGTCGCCGGAAAAGTTTTTGGCAAAGGTTAAATCACCTACCTTAAATTCCCGGCATTTGCTGCTGGAACCGAAAGGCGTTTCTGGTGTGAAAGCGGGGTGGAACCGGTCAAGGTGCGATCGGAGTTTCCGCCCCATAAGAAGTTCAGCGGGCGTTTTGTTGGTCACGCTGTGAGGCGTGCTGTGTTTGCAACAAGAGAATTCGATTGATTTTCTCATCGATGTTGCCAAATTCCATTTTGTGAAGGGTCTTTTTACGAATTGTACCATGCGTTCTGCACGTCCATTCACCGCAGGGTGCGCGGGCGAGGTTAACGCATGGCGGATGCCCGATCGGCAAGATATTGCTCAAAGGGCAATGCAGTGAACTGAGGGCCGTTGTCCGAGACCAACACGTCCAGAAACCCGTGTGTGGCAAATAGTCTGTTTAATTTATTAATAACTGAGTCTGTTGTAGTTGTGTGCATTCGATGAATCTCGAGCCAGTTAGAATAGGCGTCGACAGTAATCAGGAAAGTGTGCCCTTTGGTAGGCCCTGCAAAGTCAATATGAATACGGGACCACGGTTCCCTCGGCGTCTCCCATTCGGTTGGGCTTGCTTTAGGTGGGGCGTTGCTGACGTCCTGGAAACGTTGACACGTAGCGACCCAGGCCTCGATTCTTTTGTCGATTCCCGGCCACCAAGCGTAGCTGCGTGCGAGTGATTTCATCCGCACAATACCCGGATGTCCCTCATGCAATACCGCCAAAACAGTCTGTTGCAATTTGCTAGGGATTATGACTCGATCGGCCTACAAGATACAGCCTTTTTGGGAAAACAGCTCGGTTTGGCGGGCTTTGAAAGGCGCCCATTCAGGTGCTATTTGGTCCGTCGGCCACCCCCGTTCTACCCAGCAGAGTATGTGTCGCAGAACTGGGTCGCGTTTCGTTTCAAAAGCAATGTCTCTAGCCGTCAAGGGTGGTGCCTGTAGAGCTTCTATCTGGAGCATTGAGATGGTTGGGGCTGGATCCACAAAAGAGTCTGGAAGCAGTGTTCTGCTCAATGCATCAGCGTGGAGAATCGATTTCCCCGGGCGGTGTTGCAAGGTGTAGTTGTAGGCCGCCAAGAATTCAGACCATCGGGTCATTCTGGGGGACAATATATACGGGGTTGGTTTATTACCCGCAATGATCCCCAGTAGCGGTTTATGATCAGTGATTATTGTAAATGCACGGCCATAAACATATTCATGAAATCTTTTAACTGCAGCAACAATAGCTAAAGCTTCTTTGTCCAGCTGACTATAATTTCGTTCAGCTTTAGCTAAGGTTCGTGAAAAAAACGCGATGGGGGCTTCCGCTCCGTTTGGTAACACGTGGGCCAGAATTGCCCCAACCCCAAAAGGCGATGCGTCACACGTGATAGTGAGCGGCAGAGTCTCGTTGTACTGCATAAGTACTGAATCCGAAGTTAGCAATTTCTTTACTTGTTGGAAAGCATGTTGTTCCCGTTGCCCCCAAACCCACGTTGCTTTTTTGTCTAATAGTCTATGCAATGGTTCAGCTACTGTTGCTTTGTGGGGTAAAAAAACATTATAGAAATTGATAAGTCCAAGGAACGCCTGTAGGTCTGCCTTGTTCCTTGGAGTGGGTGCCTTTTTAATTGCTCGTAATTTGTCTTCGGTGGGATGAATTCCTTGGCTGTCCAGGAGATATCCCAAAAATTCTACTCTTTCGGTACATAACTGGCATTTATCCTTTTTTACTCTGAGGCCTGCATTCTGGAATCTTTGTAAAACCTCTCTGAGTCTTTTTTCTAGAATGTCTCTATTAGGGGCGGCGATGAGTACATCGTCGAAATATGGGACAACGCCTTTTATCCCCTGTAACAACCTTTCCATTAAACTCTGGAAGATTCCAGGGGCGACGCTTATCCCGAATTGGAGCCGGTTGCATTTAAATGCGCCCCTGTGTGTTACGATCGTTTGTGCCTCAGCTGTGGTTGGGTCTACCGGCAATTGTTGATACGCCTGGGCTAGATCTAGTTTGGCGAAAACTTTCCCGCCGCCCAGGGAATGGAGCAAATGTTGTACTACCGGTACTGGATAAGCACTTTGCTGTAGTGCGTGGTTTAATGTGGCCCGGTAGTCTCCACAAATTCTTAAGGACCCATCAGGCTTGATAGGCGTCACTATTGGGGTTTCCCAACGGGCGTGGTCGGTGGGTTCCAGTACGCCCTGCGCTATCAGCTTATCGAGTTGTTCGTCGATTTTAGGTTTCAAGGCGAATGGCACCCGACGCGGCTTAAGGCGAATGGGTGCTATCTCAGGGTTTAAGTTAAACGAGATTGGGGTCCCCTTGTACTTGCCTAGTCCGTTCGCGAAAACGTCTTGGAATTCTTGCACAAGGTCTTCCTCCCAATCGACGCTTTCGGCCTTGTGGACTCCGGCTACAGTGATTCCGAGCGGCCCGAACCATTGAAGGCCTAGAAGACTAGACCTGTCTCGATCCACAACAGTCAGTGGTAGTGCGACGGTGCGGTCCTTGAATGAGACCTGGAATCTGCGGGACCCGACAACGGGAATTCTGTTTCCCTGATAGTCTTTGATTATAACCCTTTGAGGGTTAAGGTCTTGGTGGCGGATCGCGGGAATGAGCTGTTGGAGCGTTTTCCATGACACCATCGAGAGGGAAGATCCCGAGTCTACCTCCATCACGCAAGGTTTGTTTTCGATGGCGACCTTCACTCGGATTTTCCCTGCATCAAGGGATGTAGCGTGGCCTATGGTGATTGTTTGGTGGGTCTCTTCCCACCGGTTTTCTTCGCGCCTGGTGGAAGTGGTGGACGGTTTGTTTCTGTAGGAGTGGTTCACTTTTTCTCGGTGTGTACCGAAGAATCCTGAAGACTGGCATTCAGCCTGTCGGGGTTTGGAATTCTGTTTGCTTCTGCAAACCTTTGCGATGTGACCTCGTCTCCCGCAATGGCGGCAGAGTGCATCAAGGAATTTGCAGCCGGCTCGTGGGTGATTGGCTCCACAGCCGGCGCACGGTCGAAATGAGTGTTGTGTGGACTGGTCTCTCTCCGTTCGAAGTCGGTTGACCTCTTCCTCATCGCTGTCGGACGGGGACTCTAGGTCTTCGTGGTGAGTTGATACCGGGTGTCTCTCCGAGCGAGGCGAGGTATCCTTTGCGAGTTTGCGTGGTGGAGCGTTGGTGCGGCGCATTTGGGCTGCCGACTTCTTGGTTGCCTCCGCTGCCGAGGCTTCCTTAAGGGCGTCGGTGAGGCTGATGTCCCCCTTGGCCATAATTTTACTCTGGATCGTGCTGTCTTCTAGGCCCAGAACCAGGTGGTCCCGGAGGGCTTCTTCTAGGTCTGCAAATCCGCAGAGGCCTCCTAGGTTCCGGAGGTCCACGATGTAATTGGCAAGGCTCTCGCCCTTCCGTTGGTCCCTCTGGTAATATTCGTGTCTTCTTACTAGGGTTGGTATGGAAGGCGCGTAGTGAGCCCTTAGTAGCGGCTCGAGGACGTCCCAGTCCATTTCTTTTACCTCTGCTGGCTTGGCAAGTGATTTTGCCATCTTAAACACGGTTGGCCCGCAGTGAGTTAGAAAGATAGCTCTTTTTTTGCCGGTTGTTGCATCTTTCAAATTGTTGGTCTCCAGAAACATCTGGAACCGATCCATGTAGGCCTCCCAGTCTTCGGTTTCTGGGTTGAATGGAGCGGGTGGTACGGCACCGCTGGCCATGTTGCCGTTGATGGTGCGTGTTCGACCACGTGCTCTGTAGGTTGCTCTGTAGGTTTAGTCAGCTCTTCGGTCTCCGTATCCCATCCTCGTCGCCAGTGTTAAGTTTGGAGAATAAGGAGACCAGACATCTGACCAGTGACTTCAACTCTTTAATAATAACAGGAATCAGAATGGAACAGAGCAAAGCTATGGGCAGCAGTAACCCTTTTATAGGGTTAGCTGCTACCTTATTAACCAATGAACTTGCAACAGGTTCTAACTACTGACCAATAATAAGTGTTCCCAAAGTGGCCAATCAGGGTCTAGTTCTGGCCCAATCCCAAGTTGTTGTACAAGGACCAATCAAGTCTGCAGGTTTTCAACCCCTGATTTGCATTTAGAATATTAACTTTTATTGATTCACAACACAATCGATGGCCATTCACTATAATCCAGTACTATGGATTCAGCTATGATTCTGTTGAAAAATTCTTTCCTTTGTTACTCATTGTGAAACTCCTACAATGCTTCCAAAATACTTGTTGTTTACCAAGCTGGACCTTAGGGGTGCTTCTACTATGTACATTATACCAAATGTCTTTTCACTCTGGAGCTGGGTGGAGCAGAACCATCAAACCATTACTGCCCATCTCAGCGGAGGGGTCTTTTCTGTAATAATGGCTATCTTGAAATCACAGCATTTCAACATTCCATATACTGAAATTGTTGGGTAAGTCATCCTTCTGGAAGTGGCATTACTGCCAGTCTACTCACACATGATTCCAAAACCTCTGAGCATTGCACAGGTTTTATCATGTCTGCTTTGTCAACTCATAAAATATTTCTCTAGTCTTTTAAGAGTTGCCAGCAGAAAGGAAGGGGGAAGTAGTACATTCCTTAAATGCTTTCATAGATAATTTCTAGGCAACCAAAGTTTCTGGCATGCAAGATTATAACTGGAGAGCATGATTATAACTGGAGAGCAACTCTTGGCTATGGATGTGTCCCATTGGAGAATATACATCCGGGGGGGGGGGTGGAAGACCAGGGTCAAGGGTGAAATGAGTGATGTGTCTCAGAGTTGGCTGCACCCAGGTAGCACTGGCATGTTCACTCCTAATAAATCTTCTTTAAGCTTTGAAAGATCTGGCTGGAGGTTCATGATTTAAATGGGGGTGAATACCAGAGCACTGACATGCTTTGCCTGTCTCCTTTAGTGAATTTCCATCCTATTCTGCCTGTAGTAGAAATGGTTAGGATGTTTCACTGCCAGAAACACAGCACAGGTTGATGGAGGAATAAAACCAGTGGTTGTATTCTACCGGTTCAGCCCGGTTTTGGCGTACCGGTAGCACTGAAGGTCAGTGGAGACCGAACCGGTTCTCTCTGAGGAGCTGCCGTTGGGCCCTCCTGCCTGCTCGGGCTTCTATACTGACCTTTATTCCCTGCTTTTGGAGTGCAGCTGCATTGTGCAGCACAGCAGATTGCCGTGTGCCAGATGCTGAAGCGACAGGAAGCGTGCAAGATTGCAGGAGGTGAGTCGGATGCATCTGCGCAAAGTGTGTGTTTGGTGTGTGCATGTGCACAAAGTGTTTGCCCATATGCAAAGTGCACCCACCAAGTCACGCCCACCGAACCGGTGGTAAACTATTTTGAAATGGATCACTGGGTAAAACCCATGATTGGAACACAGAATTAGAAGGATATCATTTGTTCAAAAGAAACAGACTCAACAACAGAGTTGGAGGTGGGGAGGTTGCATCCTATGTGAGGAATTACTGTATTACACCTCCATAGAAATATACAATACTAGGGATGAAAACCTTCTTGAAAGTATTTGGGTAAATATTACAGGAAAAAGAAATGACTTTGCTATTGGTATGTACTACAGGGCACCCAACCAGCTGGAGGAAATAGAAGAACTCTTTGCTAATAAGTTAACTGAGGTGTGCAGGAAACAAACCACTGTAGTAATGGGGCGCATTAACTAACCTGACATCAACTGGGAAACAAACTCTGCAGGGAGTGTGAGATCAACTTTATCATTCAACAGGTAGACAAGGGAACCAGAGGGACAGCTATACTGGAATTAATCCTTACCAATTGGGATGAAATGGTTGAGGAAGTAGAAGTTATAGGAACTTTGGGGGAGAGTGACGATAGCTTATTTCTTGACAAGAGAGAAAAATATGGGTTAGACTCCTCAACCACCAGATAGATTTGCAATGCTGACTAACCATACCCCATATGTAATTCTCAATGGAGCCCTAGAAGAAGTCTAGAAACCCCAGAAGACAAATTGCTTCTTACTGTCATTATCACCGTCTCGGTGTTTGCAACAACTTCCTCTACTTTTCCAGTGATGGCCTTTGATGTAAACATCAGACTGAAAGAACAAGGAAGGGATCTTTTATCAGAAAAGGATAAACGCCTCTGTGGACAAAAGTTCTGGGACAGGCTCTTCAATGTACTTTCCCCTTTACAGATGAATCTTGGTTTCTCTCTTTTTGAATCAAGAAAGCCACTGCATGTCTATCTTGTGGGAGTGCTTTGAATTTGTCTAGCTCTTTTTGTTTTTATTTAGGAAAGAAATTGATTCAGCTCCTTCAATAATGGACCTCCTGCTTCTGCTGCTGCTGCTAGTGCCCCAGCCAGTCGCTGGGAAGCTTAGAATGAAGTGCCTCCTGTATTTCAAGAACCAAGGTGAAAAAAAAATGTGGAGCTACTACAGGCCAGGAGACCATCTCATTAGTATAGTTGTCACTGCAACAAAATTATCAGATATAATGTTGCCTTTCAACATGGCTCCATATCATCAGTCTCAATCGTAAGTCATCCATTCCCTCTGTTTGCAATTCTGTCTCCATTTTTTATTTCCCTTGCTCTTATGTTACAGAATTGATCTAATTTCTTGAATTGGTTTAATTTCCATGTCTTATTATGTGGAAGAGACTCAAATCCAAAGATGTGACAGAAAATTATTCAAAGAAGTTCAGATTATTTCCCTCTCTCCATCCAATCCTATTGGTCAGTTGAATACTTGGTTTGGTTTAAGATATGATTGAAATGGTTGTGGTTAGCCTGGCATAACACATTTTCATATATTTTAAATTGTTCATTTGTAATCAATTCCTGATCTTTATAATAATAGAGAATTACTTGTTTGGTTTTAGAGTTGCTTTTCTGGATCACTTATGAAAAAGCCTCCTCTTTTTGTGATGGTTCTACTTTAGTGATTGAATGAAGTTGGCTCCTGCTTACTGGAGTGATGATGAAAATTAGTACTGCTGTAATTTAATGGTTTATTTGTGATTCTTAACCCTGGTGGAGGACTATCTCCATCCCATTTTCTCGACACTCACAAATAGTAAATGATGGTGGTGACTAATTTTAGTGCCTGATTTTGGACCAGTATCGACTCAGTAGGCCTATGGAAACAGAGCAGATTATATTGAAAAAAAAACTTATTGTGGTGTTTCTATTGGTGGTGGTGGTAATAACACAAACACTTTTTTTACAGTACTTTATCTTATGATGCATCAAAAATTCCAGGCTTCATTTTCAACTTTGAAGTGGTCAACAGGAATCACCAACTCCTCCACAATCTCACATTGGGCTACAATATCCATGACAAATATTTTAACACATTTGACACTTCAGATGCCTTGCTGGACATGCTGTCCACTGGAGAAGCCAATGTTCCCAACTACAGCTGTGGAAGGAAAGACAACCTTTTGGCTCTTCTGGATGCAGCTAAAAGGGACATCTCCTCCCAGATGTCAACATTAGGAGGTCCTTACAAAGTCTCACAGGTTTGTATGTGTGTGGTAATGTGAGTATGGGTGGTAGTGGTGTGTGAGCAAGAGATGCAGCTGTCTTTTCTATGGAATTCAAGAGCTGCTTCTCACCATGGCCATTGGAGGTGTCAAGGCTGGAGATTGAGATACTCAGTATGGAGGAAACAAGGATGCAAATACACATACCCTCTCATCGCACCATTGTCATTGCTTTGGGGGCTTCTACTGTGCACTTGTGATGGTGAAGAAAAGCTTTCTGTTCCATCAAAAGGTCTTCTCTACAAAACTATGGGGCAGTAGTGATGGGAACCTGATATTCCATGCATGATATCAGATTTATTTTATATATAATATAAAAAGGACTTAGAAATTATAGAGCAAAAAAATCCCTGTTTCTGCCTTTATAGATGTTAGTGCAGCATTTGACACATTTTATTTATTTATTTAATTAATTTGATTTGTCAATCACTTACAAGTTAATAGGTATAAGAATAAACATACTTATGAATACATGAAATGGATACATATAAGAAAAATAAAAGAAACAATGGGACAGGGATGGTAGGCACGTTGGTGCGCTAATGCACCAACCTCTACAGACCTCTTAGGAAAGGGGTGAGTTCAACAGTAGACAGGCTAAGGTTAAAGTTTTGGGGGTTTAGAGACGAAGCCACAGAATCAGGTAGAGTGTTCCAGACATTGACCACTCTGTTGCTGAAGTCGTATTTCCTGCAATCAAGTTTGGTGCGGTTAACCTTGAGTTTGTATCTATTGTGTGCTCTTGTATTGTTATGGTTGAAGCTGAAGTACTCATTGACAGGTAGGACATTGCAATGTATGATTTTATATACTATACTTAGATCGGACCAAAGGCGGCGTAGTTCTAGGTTTTCAAGTCTAGAATTTCAAGTCTGGTGGCATCAGGTATTCTTCAATGAGTAGAGGAGTGGAGAACTCTTCTTGTGAAATATTTCTGGACTTTCTCAACTGTGTTAATATCAGATACGTAATGTGGGTTCCAGACTGATAAGCTGTATTTGAGTATTCGTCTAGCAAATGTTTTGTATGCTCTAGTTATTATAGTGTAATATTACCAGAGAAAAAGCTACGTAAGATTAGGTTAACAATGCCTTTTAATGCCTTTTTGGCTATGTAGTTACAGTGGGCTCTAGCACTTAGATCATTAGAGATGAGTACTCCAAGGTCCTTGACAGAATTTGGATCATCAGCAAGGTCTTGACTACTCAGCCTGTATTTTATTTTCTGATTTTTTTGCCAATATGTAAGACAGAGCATTTGTTTGTTGAGATTTGAAGTTGCCATTTGTTTGACCATTCTGATACATAGTCGAGGTCTTTGTGAAGGATAGCAGTATTGTCGGCGGAGTTGAATAGCTTTACATCATCGGCAAAGAGAACACAGTTGCTCTTAATATGATCACAGAGGTCATTTATGTAGAGTAGGAAGAGAGTTAGCCCTAGAACACTGCCTTGGGGGACACCACTGTTGACAGGTACAGAATTTGATAGGACGCTCCCAATTTTGACCATTTCTTTCCTATTGCAACAGCTGCCCATTTTATTTTTTATTTATTAAATTAATTGACCTCCCATCATATCACAGGATAACTCACTGCAGTTGAGAATCAATTTTACCATTGCAAGCTGGGTTACTCTTCTGACAATAGTAGTAATTTATTCTGAATATAAAAATTAAATTGAATCCCAGCTTTCTATTTCTCTTCCTTTTGCACTTGTTTCATCCTGCTCATTTATTTAGCAATAGCAATAGCACTTAGACTTATGTACTGCTTCACAGTACTTTACGGCCCTCTCTCAGCGGTTTTACAGAGTCAGCATATTGTCCCCAACAATCTGGGTCACCATTTTACCCACCTTGGAAGGATGGAAGACTGAGTCAGCCTTGAGCCGGGTGGGATTTAAACTGCCAAATTGCAGACAGCCAACTGTCAGCAGAAGTAGCCTGCAATACTGCACTCTAACCACTGCACCACCGAGGCTCATTTTCTTGTTATGCTCCTTTTTAATAGCTTCTTGGTAAATATATTGTTTTGCCTCCACCACTTTTTTCTTCATAAGCCAGAGCACCACTCTGCCATCCACAGTTGAAAAAAAGTGTGCTGCGGATATTAGGCAGTTTAACACTTCTGACCTCCTGGGTAGGTCCTCTAATCCAGGACAGCCTTGATTCAAAATGGGTCTCCTCCAGAGGTAGTATTCAGCAGGTTCTGACCAGTTTTGGAGAACTGGTAGTGGAAATTTTGAGTAGTTTGGAGAACCGGCAAATACCACCTCTGACTGGAGATTTTACAGTATCCTTCCCCTGCAACGCCCACCAAGCCAAGCCCTCAGAACTGGTAGTAAAATAATTTGAATCCCACCACTGGTCTCATCCCTTGACTAAGAACTCCTTTGATTCCTCTTCCCCTGTTCAAAACTCTCAGTAGCATCTGAGACATCAAACAGTCTCATCAACATATGGAAAAATATATTTGGGCCAAGAAACTAAGCATACTGAGGCCAGGTCAGAAGATGAAAAGTTGCACCGGGAAAAGTCTAGGACCAGCAAGAGTTGTTAGTGTTTGGGGATTAACCCCTAGCAGAGTATTGCAGCAGTAGTCAAGCCAGGCAGCCAAACGAGAGTGGAAGGGCCCCAGAGTATACACACACTGAACACAAACACTGTTTGTAGTTTAAATAGTTTTTAATCCATTTAGAGTTTAAAGCATTGTCATTCAGTCCATTAAGTCATTCACAGTATTTCCATCCAGTAAGACTCACTAGTATAGTCCAAGTTAAGAGTCCTTGCAATATCTTTATCAGCCGATAAAGATATCTTCTCCTCCTCCGGTGCCTCTCTCCAGAGGAACAAACGCTGGATATTCAGCAAGAAGTTCAAACAGTAGAACAGTAGAATTACGCAGTAAATCAGCAAACAGTAGCAGACAGGAACATCTCAGTCACAGGCACAGTCACAGTAACACACAGTTAGTCGCAGTAAGACACAGTTAGTCGCAGTAAGTCACAGTTAGTCGCAGTAAGCTTTCCAGCTTCTAATGCTTCCTTATATTGTAACTTCTAACCGCACCCTTAATGGGCTAATTGCCTGCAACATTGTGCTTAAAGTGATAAGCACTTAAACCATGATATCTAAGTTTTATATATTTATTCACCCAAACCATATTTGGTATCAATGTTATACCTAACAAGAGTGATGAACGTTCTTAAAATCTATATATATAAAAGCAAAATACCACTCATGCATCATCACAAAATCTCAAGAACCATAAAGCCTACAGTACAAACTTGTAATTTGGCACGTATGTTTCTCTTGGCTTCTAGGTGCTCACTAAGAAAGGATTTTTCGAAATGACCATCAGAGCATTAGTATTTCTTATATTATTATTAACACGCTCTGATGCTAAGGAGTTCTACTCCCCCTCCCCACCTGAAAAGAAATCTGTTCCAAATGCAAAACACAAGCAGAGGAGTTTCAATTTCCCAGCACCAAGCAGCTTTAGTACAGAACAGTTGAGCTAAGCCACGCCTAGGCTCCTTGCTGTCTCTTTCTTGCTCACACAGCAAATACTGTTTCAGTTTCCAAATAGGCCTCAAATCTCTCGCATGCTGACAGGACGCTAGCCAGATAAATACCAATGGATGCTGGTAGGCAAAGGCAGAATTCCCCCCCCCTTATTTTCCTCACCAAAAACTAAGCGTGACCACATAATTTTGTAGCAAAGCATGGGTATTGAGCTAGTATTCCATATATGTTCTATAAAATTTCAAGGAGGTGAAACTGGTAAGAAAGATCATATTTCACAATGAAGATCGGGGGTCTCTTCTCCATGCCAAGTGATCCATCTTCATCTCCAATGCAGACTTTCACAAGCACAATGTACAAGTCCTCCCCCCACCATAGTAATCCTCAAGGTGAGTGGAGATTTTTTTCTTAGTGATCTGCCCATTGACCTGCAAATAAGTTGTTTACAGCATTGTTATTTTGTGGAGCATTTGTTTTCACTTTGGATTCATTGGCAGAATTCCTCCCATGGGCTTGAGCATAACATCCATTTCCTTTAGGGTTTTAACTTTGGACCTCATTAGTGAGAGCTACCGGATTGTGTCAAGCTAAGCTCACCCTGGATGTTTTCTACCCATTGGTTTTCTAAACTCTGCAGTGACAATTATGAATGGGAAGAGATAAAGGGCATCAAGGTTGTTTACAAAGCCATTCTTGGTCCTTCTAATAAGATATTTATGGTATATTCCACAGGACAGAACCTCTATGGAGTCTTGCCCTAGAGCCATGATGGCAAACCTATGGCACATGTGCCACAGGTGGCATGCAGAGCCATTTATGCGGGCACACAAGCCGCAGGCAAACTTTCCTCACTCTGCATGTTGTACCTCCCAACTGATTTTTGGCCCATTTGAGGCCTTTTGGGCCTCCCAGGCTTGAGGGAAGCTTCTGCAGCCTTTGGAGGCCAAAAATAGGCCCATTTTGTCACTTCCTGTATTTCAGAAATACCGGAAGTGAGGAAATGGCCCATTTTTCAGCCTGCAAAGGCTGCAGAGGCTTCCTCGAGCCTCTGGGAGGCCAAAAAGGCCTCAAATGGGCAGAAAATCAGTTGAGAGGTGCAGTGCAGGCAAGGGGGGTGGCAGGGGGGATTGCACGCACATGCGCAGAGAGTGGTGGGGCTCACGCGTTGCCTTCTGGGTGTTGGCACGCGAGCTTGCACACATGAGCACATGTGCAATTTTTGGCACAGGACCCCAAAAAGGTTAGCCACCACTGCCCTAGAGCTTTCTCTGTCCTATGTAACACTGTCCATTTTCTCTTCCTTTCCAGCTTCATTCTTTCCTTCAAACCTCTCAGTTTTCTAATAATTCCCTCGATGGAGTCTATTTGGATGGGAATGGAGATCTGGTAGCAGACATGGACATTATAACCACAGTTTTCTCCAAAAAGTCTGTAAGCAAAGTGACATTTGGGAGTCTAGAAAGGCAGGGATCCTTAGATTTCAACTTCATAATCTACAAGAATGCTACTGCAAAGATGGAAGTGCTGAACAAGGTGTGGAAAATATTTTATTATATCCTTTCAATAGTTTTAACCAAGAAGATTGCAGAGTTGGAGCAGGAAAAGTCATCTCAGTTATCCCAGAGAAGAAACAGCTTCTATAGTTAGATGTTCAGGAATCAATGAGAAAAAAACAATATCCTTAACTATACCAGTTAAGTGTTTATCAGTCTTCTGCAAGGGAGTTAGGTTTAAGTCATGATTTTGCCAAAGCAGAAAATTAATTCAACATCCCCATGATTATTAGGAATTTAAACAAACTATTTCAGAATGGGAAAACATAGAAGATAAGTAGGCAAACCCAAAGCAGCAAAATCAGTTCAATGCGCTCAAACTGTTGGGATGCTTCAAATTTAGCAAAGCTAAACCTTGTACTGGAGAGCCCCAATTTTTTTTACTTTTCACCTCTTTTGGAAAATACAATAATTAATTTTGTGAATGCTATTTCTCTTCCTCTCTCTGCCTGTGTAGGATAGAGCATTTGTTGATTGCAATTTGGAGTTGCCAGATGTTTAAACATTCAGACACATAATCAAGGTCACTTTGAAGGATAGTAGCATTGTCAGTGGTATTGAATAGTTTTACATCATCCACAAAGAGGACGCGGTTGCTTATAAGGTGATTGCAAAGGTCATTTATATAGAGTATAAAGAGTGTAGGTCCTAGAACGCTGCCTTGGGGGACTCCACTGTTAACTGGAGCAGGGTTTCATATAGCGCTCCCTATTTTTACTATTTGTTACTTGTTTGACAGGAATGCAGTAATCCACTTATGGAGGGATCCAGAAATGCCATAACAGTTTAGTTTTAACAGTAGTTTGTCATGTACCCACTGAATCAAAGGCTTTGCAGAAGTCTATGTAAATTGCATTTATAGTTTTACCCTGGTCAAGTAGAATAGTCCATATGTTTTTGCAGTGTAGGAGTTCTGATTGCAGGACAATTTTTTCCTGAAGCCAAATTGTTTTTTGGAGAGTAGGTTGTTTGACTCTAAGTGGAGAGTGATGAATTGGTTAATGATTGATTCCATGACTTTACACGTGATACAACACAGTGAGATTGGTCTGTAGTTTTCAACCAGGCTGGAATCGCCTTTTTGAAGATAGGGGTGACCATAGCAAAGGACCATAGGTTTGGTAAGGAGCTGGTTCTGAAAGATATCATATATAATGCTTAGGGGTTCCACTATGGCAGAGGAGATCTCTGTTAAGAAGTATGCACTTAATCCATTGGGGCCAATAGATAGGGATGGTTTTAGGTTTCTAGTGTCTTTTCTATGTTATCTTTTGTAGAGTCAATATGTAGCAGGTCATTATAGTTAGTTGTGGTACGACTAGGAAATGTGGGGCATGAACCATTGCTGTTTACAAAGACTGAACTGAAGAATGTGTTGAAGAGATTGACCTTAACAGCTTCATCGTTGCAGTATTTCCCATTTGGTCCTTTTAGGGGTGGTTCTTGATCCTTTAAGTTTGGTGTTAACAAAATTGTAGAAGCGAGGGGATTTTGTACATAGGAGGTTTTCCTCTTGCTTGCAGTGATAATTTGTGCATTCTGCCTTTATCTGTTGGCATAGGATGTTGTATTGGTGTTTAAAGTTTGCTACGTAGCTAGTTTTGTTTTTACGCCATAGCGATCTTGTTTTTTTATTGAAGTTTCCTTATTGTTATGGGTAATTTGTTTTTGTTTTTGTTTTTGGGGGTTATTAATGGTACATATAGTTTAATGACTCTTTCAAGTTCAAACAAGAATACGTTAGAATGGTCTTCTGTAGTATTACAGCTAGAGAACAGAATGTGCCAATCAAGAGATGATAGATCAGCATCTATGAGATCATAGTTGGCTTTTTGAAGTTGTATTTTGGGATCCATCATTATGATCTTCTTTGTGAGGGTATAAATTGAGACAAAAGTCGATCATACTGTGGTCACTGTTTGAAAAGGGTTCTTGTATTTGTAGGCCATATATTGAGTTTGAGCATATATTGAGTTTGAGTTGTTCTATATTTCCATATTTACTTCATTGCTCTGAAGAGTGAGAGTTCCCAGATTCCAAAATATGATAGAACTTTGATCAGTCCTTTGTAGGAGGATTGATCAGAATCTTGCAAGTGTCCATGTCTATGGGCAGTCTTTAATCAAAGGATTTATTTCTTTGCTAAAGGAATCTCCTAGAGTGCCTTTGCTATGCTCTTCATTCTAATTGATGTGGTAGAGGGACTGGGCAGCCTGATGTAATAATCCTTTGACTGTGCTATCTGTTCAGATGGTGCCATTTTTTGGTAAGCCTCAGGTGACTCCTGGGTTTGTGTCTCCTGAGGCTGACATTCTGCTGGAGGCTCTTTTTAAAAGTCATTGTCTGAGTTCTGCCCATGATGAGGAGAGGAATAATGAGTTGGGATGGAGACAGACTTCCTCTTGACCCTAGGAAAGGTTTTTCTGCTCATAACAAAACAGAGGAATGCATTTTGATGTCCTCATTCCCTATCTAACTCATCTTCAAGGGGAACTCCACCTGTCTTTCTCTATGCAAAAGGTATTGTTTATCCATTTCAGCTGGCACAAGCTACCTTAAGTGATTCTTCACATGAACTTCATTCATGCAGGCTGGATCTCATTGGTGCCTCAAAGCATTGACAAAGGCTAGGTTCCAGTTTTCAACAGGTTCAGAAGTGGAAAATACTGAAACTGCCTTCCTTCCTTAAATCCTTTCTTCCTCCCTCCTCTTCTCTCCCAACAAGTATATTGATGTAATTGTGACATTAAAAATGCTATTAAGCTGTTCTAGACATCTACACACAATCATTCACACCAACAACAGTTCCACCCAAACAATGCTTTTGATTAAAATACGTGTTAAAGGGAGATCCTTTTCTTGCTCTTTTTCAGATGCAGACAAATGTACCCAATGTCCAGAAGATCAACATCCAAACATCAATCAAGCTCACTGTATTCCCAAGATGACAAGCTATCTTTCTTATAAGGGAAATCTGGGGATCATCTTGACCGCCATTGCCTTGTTCCTCTCTTTAACCACAGGCTTTGGCTTGGGGATCTTCATTAAATTTCTGGAAACACCAATTGTCAAAGCCAACAACCGGGATCTCTCTTACATTCTCCTGATCTCCCTCCTGCTTTCCATCTTTACCTCCTTCCTATTCATTGGCCAGCCAAGCAGAGTAACCTGCCTCCTCCGACAAACAGCCTTTAGCATTATCTTCTCAACTGCCATTTCTGCAATTTTGGCCAAAACAATCATGGTGGTATTAGCCTTCTTGGCTACAAAACCAGGGAATAAAGTGCAGAGGTGGCTGGGGAAGAGCTTGGCCAACTCCATTGTCCTTTCTTGTTCTGGCCTCCAAATTATGATCTGCAGCATCTGGTTGGGCACTTTCCCCCATTCCCTGACTCTGACATGCACTCCCAACCTAGAGAGATCATCCTACAATGCAATGAAGGCTCTGTTGCCATGTTTTATGTTGCCCTTGGGTACATGGGCTTCCTGTCTGCCATCTGCTTCACTGTGGCTTTCCTTGCCAGGAATCTCCCTGAGGCCTTCAATGAAGCCAAGCTGATCTCCTTCAGCATGCTGGTCTTCTGTAGTGTCTGGATATCTTTTGTGCCAGCCTACCTGAGCACCAAAGGGAAGTACACAGTGGCTGTGCAGGTCTTCTCCATCTTGGCCTCCAGTGCTGGCTTGCTGGGCTGCATCTTCATCCCCAAATGCTACATCATTATTTTTAGGCCAGATCTGAATACCAAAGAACATTTGATTTCAAAATAAAGGAGAAAAATAACTTTTACAAATTTATTATGTTTTCAAAAATATAACTTCAAGTTGAATTAATAGGCTTTGATAATTTAAGGCTTGTTTATTAAATTGGATAAATTTCAGAGTCCCTGAAAATGTGTTTTGTGAGTGTCCCACCAGGTAGTCAACAGCTGTGTGCTCCGCCAAATTGAGCCAAGTGAGTCAAATTCCACAGACCCTCATAGAATCATGTTCTTTCCTTACCATGGATTGGGTAGAAACCAGTAGTGGGATTTAAATAATTTAACAATCTGCCCTAATGATTTCTTCCAACAGCCAGTTCACCAAACTGCTCAGAAATTTAACAACTGGTTATCCTGAAGTAGTTGAATCCTACCACTGCTAGAAACCCTTTTTTTTTTTTTAGCTGTGTGGACTCATCCACTGAAATAATGGACAAAGTTCACAGCTCATGTTTAGTTAATCCAGGTTTTTCAGGCATTTCTGCAGTAGTTTTAGCAAACTGGGCACATCTCAGCATGGCACCGCCCACAGGGTGGTACAAAGCTGCTGGGCTTCAGAGGGAACCAGATTAAAAAGTGGCTTCTTTCTCTTTCGCCTGCTCAAAGAAACCTCTAAGGAACAGGGGACTCATTTTGGGTTGGCCATAGCACCCTTGAAAATATTGACTGAGATTTTAAGACATGTTTACCCCATTCCATACATTCCAGTAGCTAAGAACTTTGTCCTGTGCAAATGTGTGAAGCAGGTCATTACACTAAGCTAACATCTAGTTTATATATTTTGGCATGGTGCATTATTCAATGTAGGTCTTTTCTTAATCCAAGTTAAGGGGTATTGTTTGAATTCACCTAGATTTGCCACATGCCATCTATGTGTTGTCCAATGCAGTATGTTTGTACACAAGATTGAAAACTTTTTATAGGATCTGCTTTTGGATTTAGGGACCATGACTATCGAGCATGGCAAAGTTCACAAAAGAAAAGATCAGTCTTGTTTGTGATACTGTTTTACAAAGGAAGGAACATCTCAGGTTTTGTCCCCGTTGCTCTTTTTCCCAGCCATTGCCTTGCCTTATGTCTGGGGTTTAACTTGAACAAGCATTCTTGATTACTTTTGCTTTCATAAATATTCTTGAACATGCTAACAGGTTACTAAGGATCAAGGCCTGTCTGCTTTTAGATTTTAACTTTTTAATCTAGATAGATGGATGGATGGATGGATGGATAGATAGAGAGATAGATATTGTGTGTGTGTGTGTATGTATGTGTGTGTGTGTGTGTGTGTGTGTATATATATATATATATATATATATATATATATATATATATATATATATATATATATATATATAACCTCAGAAAACAAATATATATATACATATATATATATATACATATATATACATATATACAACACAGCAAATGACCCAGGATATCACAGCACAAGACCAAGGATACCACAGCAATAAATCTCACAAGGTCATTACACAACCCATTACCCAAGCTGTTACTACACAGGAGGCTAATCGAAAAGAGATCAAAACACAAACGACCCAGGAGATTACAACGCAAGACCCAGGATACCACAACAAAAGAACTCACAAGCCCATCACACAACCCATTACCCAAGCCGTTAAAACACAAGAGGCTAACGACCCAGGAGATGACAGCACAAGATCCAGGATATCTCTACAACAAAAGGCCATTACACAGCCCATTATACCAACATCAACTCCATCAACCAATCAAGAGGCTGCAGCACAGCCAACCATCCCAGCACACCATCCCCCACCACTTGTATATATGAGAGATGGCAGCTCCGGTCACACACTGCTTGCACTGGCACTAAGCCGAAAGCACCAGCCTGAAGATGGCGAGTGGGACCTCGCCGCGTTGCCTAGATACTTTGAATCTTACGCGGGAGAAAACCCGAATAACCAAAGATCATATATATATATATATATATATATATATATATATATATATATATATATATATATATATATATATATATATATATATATATTTTCTGAGGTCTCGGGTATTTGTATGTGATCTTTGGTTATTCGGGTTTTCTCCCACGTAAGATTGGAAGTATCTAGGCAACGTTTCGATGAAGTCTCATTCATCATCTTCAGGCTTCTGTCTTCAGCTCTGTGCTTCTCAGAGTGATGTGAGCTTGCAGCTGCTTCTTCCTTTTAACTGCTAGTGGGGTGTGACTTGATTGGGTGGGGGCTTGGCTATGTTCTGATTGGGTGGGGGTGTGTTCTCATTGGTTGGGGGGTTTGGCTGTGTTCTGATTGGTTGGAGGTGTGTTCTGTTCAGGTGGGGGCTTGGTTGTGCTCAGGTTAGTCTTAGTTGCTGGGGGATTTGAGCTGGTGAACTGTGATCCTGCTGTTTGGCTTCGAGTTCGTGGTCGTACTGCATCTTCATGGTGGGTGTCAGTTTGCTTCATATATGGCTCAGAGGGGTTTGAAGTGGGTAGTGATGCAGCTGCAGTGCGGCTTCTGGTCCGTGGTCGTGTCTCATCTTCTGTGTGGGTGTGAGTCTGCTTTCTACGTGGAAGTGTGGTGGTGGCATCCTGTGTGGCCCTCATGGGTGTGGGTCTGGTGTCATTCTTCATGTTAGGTACTCGTCTGTTCATGAGGGCGGGTTTCCAAATGGCTGGTAGGCGGGAGGTGTCATCTTGTTTATTCATGCTGTGTGGGCATTTTTCTATCTCTATGGCTTCTCTGATTATTCTGCTGTTGAAGTGTTCAGTTTTGGCGATAGTTCTGGTATTTTTAAAGTCAATTGAAATGTTGCCTAGATACTTCCAATCTTACGCGGGAAAAAACCCGAATAACCAAAGATCCATATATATATATAATATATGTTTTCTTAAGTTTTCGCGGGTACTTACATGTATGGTATTCAGCTTTGTTCAGATATTTTCCCACGTCATTGTAGTTGTGCTTTTAAAGTTGTAGCAATGTTTCAGCAGAATCTCATTCTGTATTGGCCAATACAGAAGCCTGATGATGGCAGATGAGATTCTGCTGAAACGTTGCTACAACTTTAAAAGCACAACTACAATGACGTGGGAAAATACCCAAACAAAGCTGAATACAATATATATATACATACATACATACATACATACATACATACATACATACATACATACATACATACATATATAAAACAATAGAGACCCAGAAGATCAACAAACCTATGGAACTGCTGTCCCATGGGCCAGGAGTTTGACAGCCCTGCTCTGGAGTAACTTTACAGATTTTACAGCTTTACAGTAACTTTACAGATGTTGTCATCTTCTTTCCAGGCATGCAGTAAATTTAGCAAATTGTTATTTAAAATGATAGAGATTTGAGGGCAGAGGTTTAGTATTTAGTTTGTGAAGAAGGCAGAGGAAGATGAACAAGTCTGTCAGAGCTGAAGAAGCTTCTTGGATGAGAAGTTAAACATCTTCAAAGAAAAACCATAAGGTCTTATTGCCTCTTGAAAAAAAGCACCTTTTGGTTCTGTGGGTTCATGACCTGGATGACTGACAATCTCCATAGACATTTCTTGTGCATTCTCCTGGTGGGAAAAATGAGCCCCAAATTTTCTTCCAATGGTGCGTTTCCAGGAAAGGCTTCTGTCAGGGAGAAGCCATGTAAGGCCTACATCTTCAAACGTGGACCTGGCATTGCTTGGGAGAAAAAGGCAATAGGGGTCTCCCTGGAGGGACCCTCTGTGGTTCTGAGGAAGATGCATCCTGGGCAGTGGTGGTATTCATTCTTTTTACTACCGGTTCTGTGGATGTGGCTTGGTGGTTAGGGTGTGGCTTGGTGGGTGTGGCGTGGCTTGGTGTGGCATTGGTTGGTGGGTGTGGCATGGCTTGATGGGCGTGGTGTGGCATGGTGGGCATGGCATGACTTGGTGGGTGTGGCAGAGGAAGAATCCTGTAAAATCTCCATTCCCTCCCCACTCCTGGGGGAAGGTTCTGCAAAATCCCCATTCTGTTCTGACCCAAACCTTGTTCCAAGTAAACAAACACCAACAGAGATAAAAGCAAAACCTTTTAATGCTTCTCTGTGAATTCTGTTAATTCATGGTTAAAAGGCTATTAAAACTAATTGTCTCTGATAAGAACGAGCCTTGACAAGGTTGTGCAAGGCTGCCAAAAGCACTAGATTAAGTTGCCAAGAAATATTCCAAACAAAAAGTTTCAAACACAAAACCAAGATTGTCCGAACTTCCACAAGGCTTGAAGTGCAAGAACTTCTTTTCTTCCTGCATAGAATACCAGTCTCTCAGGCTGGCTTTTATCTCTTAAGGGAGGGGCCATTACCTTGCAGCCTTACTCCTGAGTCACCTGTGCTGCTGCAGCTGTTCTTTCCTATGAGCAAGCGCATAGGGCACAGGTTCCTCGGGGTCCTCTTCATCACTGCTGCCAGCCTCCATAATCTCCAAAGGCAGCATTCCACTCCCTGATGGTCTTGGCCCCATCCCTACATCACACGGAGGGCCTTCATCTGAGTCCTCACTCTCCAAGACCTCAGCCATCTGCATCTGCTGCCGGCGAACCACAACACATTCCCTCCCACCCCACTAACTTGCTTTCCAGCTCTGTTTTCCTGTGCAGGGCAACCAAAGAAGACCTAGATCGATCTGGAGCTCCTTTATCCACTGCAGAGGCCTTCAGGAAAGCTTTGCTGGTCACATAAGAAGTTCCTGAAGGCCTCCGACAGTGAAAAGGAGGCCGGGGGCGATGAGTGCAAGTGAGGTTAGTCAGTGGATGACATCCCCTGAAAATAAGACCTGGTGCCTTTTTTGGTGGCAAAAAAAATATATATGACAGGGTCTTATTTGGGGGAAAATACAGTAGATTCTGGGTCCCTCGGCATGATTTTCATGTTCACCAATTTACCACTTAATTGCTTAACACAATCCAGGGGTAGAATGCTGGCCCAGCAGAACTGGACAAGCACCTAGAATTGCACCCAGAAACAACCTAGGAACCAGTGCAATTCATGAAGGACTTATCACTTGTCTGTTTCACTGTAATCTGGACTAGTTGAAGTTTCCAAGTGGTCTTAAAGGGCAGCCCCTTGTAGAGCAGCCAAGCTCTGTAATGAACAGAGTACAAATGATGTCTGAAATGTCCTCTGATCTTAGAAGAGAGGTTAAGAGAGGTTAAGCTTGGTTTTATCCACACAGAGTAGCCTCAAACTCCAAAAATCAAGGAGACCTTCCTCAGTGGTCTTTATGGATGTTGAAAAGAATGGGAGAAAACATTATTTTGAAGGACCTCATAAGTCTACTTTGGTTTTCAATGAGCATCCTTTACATTACTTTTTTGACTGGTCCCAAAGGAAGAATCAGAACCCCTGTGCTGAAGTATGAACCCAGGGATGTAACTATGTTTTTTCTTCAAAAACAAGCTTTTCTCCAGCCATGCTTCTGCAGAGGGAACCCCAGAAGATATTCAGGATCCCACAGAAGACATGTTGCTTCTTGTTGTAATTACCACCATTCTGGTCTTCTGCTAATTCTCCAGCAACTGCCTTCAATGTAAACAGCAGACCGAAGCAACATGCAAGGTTTTAGCATCAGAAAAGGATAAATGCCTCTGGTCAGGCCAAGTGCTTTGCACAAGTTTTGAGAAAGAAAGGCGTTGTGCTCTCGAATGTTCTTGTCTGCCCTTGATGTGCAGCTTGGTTGGGCTCTGAATCAGGAAACCAAGTGACATTTCCGTTTGTAATAATGCTTCAACCTCTTCCAATTGTCTTTTATTTTATTAGAAAAGAGGGCATGGCCAATTCAGCTCTAAGAGAAATGGTCTTCCTCCTTTTACTTCTGCTGCTGCTGCTGGTGCCCCAGACAGTCTCTGGAAAGCTAAAAACCAAATGTCCCTTAACTTTGGAGCAGCAGGACGGAACGAAGCCATGGAACCATTACAGATCAGGAGGCCATCTTATTAATGGGGTCATTACTGCAACAGAGTCGCTGTTTCAGTCACTCCATTTCAACAAGCCTACTTTTATTCAATCTGATGTGTAAGTCATTCAGTTCTCCTCCCTTCCTTCCTTCCTGCCTGCCTTCCTGCCTGCCTGCCCGCCTTCCTGCTTTCCTCCCTTCCACCCAGGACCTGTCTGTTTGTTTAGATCTTTTTCAGTTTCCTGATTTGTGCAAGAGATAAAATTTTGGATCAAAATTGAATTAACTTAAAATTGAATTAGCTTGTGAAGTCAAAGAGGAATGCATTCAGTCAGTTCTTTTGTTGAAGATAGATAGATAGATAGATAGATAGATAGATAGATAGATAGATAGATAGATAGATAGATAGATAGATTTCTTTATTGGCCAAGTGTGATTGAATACAAGGAATTTATCTTGGTGTTACTGTTGGTGATAATAATATGCATATTTGTTTACAGTTCAGGAGACATTAACTATTGGAAAATCCTACCCTTCACTTTTGCCAATCTAATGGTCAATAAGATTCCTCAGCTGTTACATAATCTCACTCTTGGCTACAACATCTATGACAACAATCTGAACACACTTGTCACTTCAGATGTCTTGCTGGACATGCTCTCTACTGGAGAAGCTAATGTTCCCAACTACAGCTGTGGAAGAAAGGAGAAGCCCCTGGCTATTCTTGATGGGACTGATGATGACATCTCCATGCAGATGTCCACTATGGTGGACATCTACAAAATCCCACAGGTTTGATTTGTGTTACTATATCTGGTGAAGTGAGTGCATGGGTGATGAGTGGCTGATAGATCCAATGTCATCTTCTCCAAGACATTCAAGGGCTGGTTTCTTTGTCATGGTCCCTATAGGTGCATGGCTAAGGCATGGGATCCACAGTGTGGAATGGACAAGGATCAAAACAGACATATCCTCTCACAATAGAGGTCCCAATTGCTTTTGCTTAACATTTGTGAATGTGCAAATGTGAGGAGAGATGCAACATCCAGCCAAAAGGTCTCTCTACAAAAGAAAGGGGCAGCAGTGATGAGAAACTAGTATTCTGTCCATGATCTCCATGACCTCCAATAAGTCATATTATCTTTGCAAATGGAATCCCGGATTTAAGGAAAGTTTCCTGATTGATCGTCCTACTTAAATCTGAGAAAATCTCTTACGGAATCATATAGAACAATAAAATTCATTAATAAGGATGCAAACATTATTAGAAGTGTATTACCCAACAGATTATCTACTTTTCTAGCTCAGGAATGCCAAATGGATTTATTCAGGCTAATGTTATGTTATGGTCTTGATTTGACCCATAATAAAATACCTAATCTTTCCTTTTCCTTTTTCAGATCACTTATAAAATTGTTTCAGAGGCTCTGAGTGATAAAACTCAATTCCCATTTTTCTACCGGATGGCCCCCAAAGAAGGAATCCACTTCCCAGTGATTGTCCAACTGCTCCTCCATTTCAGATGGACTTTGATCGGTCTCATTGCCTCAGACACAGACAATGCAGAGAATGTCCTGAGGTCTTTGATTCCTATGCTTGTCAGGAATGGAATTTGTGTTGTTGTGTCACAAAGGTTCTCGATGAGTGAAAATACAGAATCCTTAACTGGTGACCTTTCTAAGTTGAGACAGGTCAATGCCTTTGTCTATTTTATAGAAATTGGTTGGTTCATGCAAGGAATGATCACTCTACATCTCAAACTTCAAGACTTACCAGAACCCATTGAAGGCAAAGTCTGGATCACCACAGCCTTGTGGGAAATAGAAAGAATGCCTAATATGAGGTGGTTACAATACATCCATAGTGTTTGGTTCTTTGTCATCCAGACAAAAGAAGGGCAAAAACATGATGCCTTTAAACCCTTTTTCTATGTTAATACAGATTTCAAAGATAAGACTTTTAACTGTTCTTTTTCAAAACAAATCTTTTCCATAAAAGGCCGGGCACGATGCATCCAGAAAGCGCCACTGAATATCAATACCAAAAACAGCAGGCTCTTGATTCAAAATGACCATCATGTTTACAGTGTTGTTATGACTCTGGCCCATGCCTTGAATGCTGCATATTCTTCCAAATCCTGGAGGAGAAGGAAGGAGGGTAAAGAGAGAATGGGGGCTCCAAGGCTGCAGCCATGGCAGGTATGGGGAGCTAACAAACTTACAGAAGCTTTTGAGAAGGAATCCAAAGGGGAACCATCTCAACAGATTTCTGCTACAAAAAGCCAACAGGTTTGGCCAATCTAATTGCTAGGGAGAGAAATGTCCCAAAATGTGCACATTATGAGAAATAAATTTTGAGATTATGCACTGCTAAGTTTAAAATTGATATGTCCTGAATGTATGATTTTGTTACAATATCATAGGATTTTACATTTTTATTTATTTATTTTATTAAATTTGTTTGTTTGCCACCCAATTCACCACAAGGCGACGCATCACAAATTTGAAGGTGACTTTGAGACCATGTAGCCCAAACCCTCCTCTTTGCAAGGATCCCAGTTAAAAATTCTCTGACAGATGACTCCATGATCTTGTTCTGACCTAGGCTTCCCAAATAAAATCCCTTTTACTGAGTTTAAATTCTTCTATATTTCACAATTACAGACCTTTATCAGGCTTGAAGAACTGCCAGGCCAATATCTTCCAAATGCCACTCTGTAGCAGACATTACTTGGCAATAAGTCAGGAACAGATGAATTGAACTAATGTCTCCTGCAAATACCACTCCCCTTTCACTCATCTTTATTCCCTATGGGAGGGTCCATTCACCATCCACCTGTGGCTTTACTCTCGAATCGACCCTTGTTCTTTAGCTGTTCCCTTCTCCTGGCAGCTCTACACATGTGCACACTAGAAACAGGCTCCAGCTGTTCTTCTGCCCCACTAATGTCCGACTCCAAAGGCAGCTGATAACTGTCAGATGGCCCTGCCCCCATCTCTGCCACTGACGCAGACCACTCACCAGAGCCTTTCCCAAACTCCAGGACTGGCCCATGTTCCTCCCCAACGTCCTCACTGTCCAAATCTGCTGCCAGCTCTGTTGGCCGCTGGTGGGTCACAACAGATCATTGCATTAAGACAATCAGGAAAGGAGAGTGTGAACTTCTATGATTCACTGGTTCAGTTCTAACATTCCTTTTCCTTTAGGGTGTATTTCCTTCATTTAGCCAGAATCTCCTCTCTTGTGACTGAGCTCGTTTTTCAATGTTTGATTATCTGCAATAACAATGAGCTGGTCTTAACCACCTGTGTAACCTTTGTAACCTTCTGTGTAACCTTTCAATTGTTGGGAGAGTGCTGTATCTTTTCTTTTCCAACCAAGATATTGTGATGGTTGGAAAAGGTCCTTCCAGGCTCCTTCTGTCAACTTGTAAAACAGTTCTATGCTTGTTTCTGAGTTGCTATAAGCAGGAGGCGGGAAAACCTGAAGGAGCAGATTGGCAAATAAAAATTACATTCCATGCTTATCTTAAAAAGATTGTAGCTTAGGCACCGGACCTTCTGCCATGAAAACCATTCATTGGAGAATGTGATTGATGACACCCAGCCAGTGAATGTGCTTTGTTGGAAAATTTCATTGATGACACCCAGGGGGGAGGGGTAAAACAGGGTCACAGGTGACCATAAATTATGTGTGTCAGAGTTGGCTTCATTTGGGTTAATGTTGGACATGTTGCTACTAATAAATCTTTTGATTTCTTTTGAAGCTTGGCTTGAAGCTCATGATTTAATTAGGGCAGTCACTGGAATCCTGACACCTCCTGTGTTTTGGCTCCGGTAGTCTAACCTGGCTCTTCTCCTTGATAGTCTTTCTTCAAGGCTAATAGCAGCTCCTGAAATAATTTCCTTGGCTTCATTGCCCGTCCCTAAACCTGATTCAGTTTCTGTGAAATGTCTTCTCCAAATGACATGCCAACAGAAGGTTTTGGAGTGAGGGGAGTTTGCAGCTGCATAACAGTCAGAGAAAGAAATCCAGAAAGGATCCTCACTATCTTTTCAGACTATAAAAATGTTGGTGGGAGATTTGTACTTTCAGACTTGAAGATTCTTTTAGTAAAGCTTTACAATTAAAGTGGAACTTGCTCAGATCGTAGTGATTCCGGCTTGGTTCATCTGGGAGGAAATTAGCCTGGAAACCTTCCACTTGACAAATTTATGCTTTCTGATAGTCATCATTTTGTTTTGTTTTTTTTAAAAGTCTATGAATAATCTATATATGATTGTTTGTCCAATGTATTTATATCAACATCAATCAGAATAGAGCTGGAAGGGACCTTGGAGGTCTTCTAGTCCAACCCCCCTGTTCAAGCAGGAAATCCTGTACCATTTCAGACAAACGGCTGTCTAATCTTTTCTTGAAAGCTCCCAGTGATGAAGCACCCATAACTTCTGATGGCAAGCTGTTCCACTAGTTCAGGGGTAGGGAAACTTGGCTCTTTTATCACTTATGAACTTCAACTCCCAGAATTCCTGAGTGAGCCATAAAAGTTTCCCCATCCCTGGCCTACTGGTTTTTCAGTTGTGGGGGAAATCGTTTTTTGACTTGAATGGGACTGTTTAATATACAAATGTAGGACATATTCTTTATATGTTCTGGGAGTTGAAGTCCATAAGTGATAAAAGAGCCAAGTTTCCCTACCCCTGCACTATTTAATTGTTCTCACTGTTAGAAAATTTCTTCTTAGTTCTAGGTTATTTCCTTCCTTGCTTAGTTTCCATCCATTGTTTCTTATCTTGCTTTCTGGTGCTTTGGAAAATAAATTGATCCCCTCTTCTTTGTGGCAGCCCCTCAAATACTGGAATACTGCTATCACGCCACCCCTTAGTCTCTCTTTTCTCTAGACTGGACATACCCTATTCCTGGACATTGGAGCTCTAGTGGATGATCACTTGAATATGAGCCAGCCGTGTGCAGCAGCAGCCAAAAAAAAACAAAAACCCTAATACAATCCTTGGTTGTATAAACAGAGGCATAGAATCAAGATTACATTAGTACCACTTTATAAAACCTACACACCTGGAATACTGCATCCAGTTTTGGTCACCATACTACAAAATAGATGTTGAGACTTTAGAAAAGGTTCAGAGAAGAGCAACTGAGATGATCAAAGGCCTGTAGACTAAAACATATGAAGAACAGCTGCAGGATTTGGATTTGGCTAATCTAGAAAAAAATAAGAATTAGGGGAGATACGATAACAGCATTCCAGTATTCGAGGGGCTGCCACAAGGAAGAGGGGGTCAAATTGTTTTCCAAAGCACCAAAATGCAGGACAAGAAACAATGGTTGGAAACTAACCAAAGAGAGAAGCAACCTGGAATTAAGGAGAAACTTTCAACAGTGAGAACAATTAACCAGTGGAACAGCTTGCCTCCAGAAATTGGGTGCTTCCTCACTGGAGGTTTTTTAGAAGAGACTGGATAGTCACTTGTCTGAAATAATATGGTCCTCCTGCTTGAGCAGAAGGCTGGACTAGAAGACCTCCAAGGTCCCTTCCAGATCATTTATTCATTCTATTCTATTCATATATTTTTGTCTCCTGGCTTTAATCATCTTGGTTGCTCTTCTCTGCATGTTTACCAAAGTCTCAATATCTTTTTTGTAATGTGATGATCAAAACTGGATGCAGTATTCCAGGTGTGGTCTTATTAAGGATTTATAAAGCAGTATTAATACTTCATGTGATTTTGATTCTATGCCTCTGTTTATACAACCAAGGATTGTATTAGCTTTTATTAGCTGCACACTGTTGACATATTCAAGTGATTGTCCACTAGGACTCCAAGATCCCTCTCACCGTTACTGTTTTTAAGCCAGGTTTCACCTAATCTGTACTTATATCCAGTTGGTTTTTTTGTGACCTTCTTTATAGTTCCCTAAAAATTGTAAATGTTGTAAATTATATTTTCTCAATATACGATCCACAAATTTTGCCGAATCTTTGTTTAGCACACTGAAAGATATGGTACCATGTGTCCTCTCAATTCACAATGCTCACAAGTAAGACAATCATAGAAGAAATATTCAAATGTGGAAAAAAACACCAAGGTTTCTGCTTTTAAAACTGCTGCATGTTTCTATTCTAGTTCCATCCCTTTCTGGAAAAGAATGAATTTTGCAATCTTTCCAAGGAGAAACTGTACTTGGACCGAAATGGAGGTGTAGCAGCAGATCTGAATGTCATGAGCTGGGTGATTCTCCCTGAGGATGATTTAATTGAAAAGAAATTGGGCAATTTTGAAAGAGAGAGACTTCTTATCAACCAAGATGCTCTCACATGGCTGAAGTTGCATAACAAGGTGTATGAAATATTGGTGTCTTTTCTCTGTTTTCCATAGCCTTAGGACAAATTTGAAATGGATTAAGTTTAGTCACCTAAGTGGATGACTTTCTCTAATAATTAAATGAGGGGAGTAGAAACCTTATTGTGTTCTTAGACTGCTTGGGAGCTTCAGTGCTATTACAAAGGCCCAGACTCTCTCCCCTTCAAATGATTAGAATGAACTTCTAAAAACTGGGTATTTCAAAAGGAATTCTTTATTGAAAAGAAAGTTATCCAGGTAATAGTCAAAGCAGGGTCTAATATGCTTCCAGGCATGCAGCATAGATAAAGGGTGTTAGAACCCCTCCCAGTCTGATGTGGATTTTGTCAATACAAAGAAGCAACATGTTAATTTCCCCTCCCCCTTTTTTTTCCTGGGAACGTAGTTGAGAAAAGTTTCCCAGGAAGTTTCTTTCAGAGCTGGAATTTTTATGGCCCCTTCTTCTCTTGCTATCTCTCCAAGAGGTGACAAGTTTCCAGGCATCTGGGCTCCAGACCCCAGTTGTATATCATGTGCAAGTTATACAGATCCAATACAAGACTTAAGATATTCAGGTTACATCAAAAAGGATTACTTATACCAACCTCCCCCCACTTCTTCTTTCATTGAAGAATAACAGATACACAGCTCTGACACAAGGTTCCCATCAGATACTATAGTATACAATACTGTTTTAAGCTGATTCTGCATTGTCCAACATGGGATGCTGAGTGACTTCAGACACAGATCATGGTTTTTTTGTGTCCTTTCTGCAATCTAGTATCTCCATAATACCTGTGAGAGAGGCCCTCAAGTGCTGGGGATTGTTGTGCTGGTAACTTCAGTTTCATATATTCCCAGGGATGGGCTGCTAGGGGTTCACAGGGGTTCGGGAGAGTCCCTAGCTAAGATTCTGTGCAGTTCAAAGAACCCACAAATCCCTCTCCTAGCTGGCTCCGCCCACCTCACCCCACCCTCCCAGGAGTCCCCACGCAGCCTGTTTTGGATGCAGGGTGTGCACGGAGGGTCATGGAGGGTGAAAAATGGGTGTCCTAGAAGTTCGGGAAGGCTGGAAATGGGCCTGTTTCCAGCTTCCAGAAAGCTTCTGGAGCCTGGGGAGGCCATTTTCGCCCTCCTGGATGGTCCATAAAACCCTCCAGAGCCCGAGGAGGGCAAAAAAACACACATCCCACCATGATGCAGGAAGCCAGCTAGGCCATGCCCACCTTGGCCATGCCCACCCAGCAACCAGGCAGAGAATCCATTGAAAAAAAATTTGAAGCCCACCCCTGCATGATCCTTGTCTTCAAAATAGCAAAGGAGAAGGCAATTCTGTTGAACAGTATCTGAGTTTAGATTTGGAATGAATCTGATGAAATTGAATCAAAACTGGAGGTGCTGGTCCTAGTGGGGGGGGGGAACTTTGGAATTAGGAGTCAGATTGTCCTAGTTTGGAATAGTGTCCCATGAAAGAGCAAGTCCATCATCTTGTGATGTTTTTAAGTTGCTCAGAATCATCCCTGCCTCTCTTTCGCTCCACTGGACAGTGCAATAGCGTTTCTGCTTCTAGGAATGAGTTCCAAGTGTTTCAGTTCACATGAAATCTCAGTGACCAGTCTTCTATGAGATAGTGCCCTGAGCCAGAAGACTGAAGTACTGAGACATGATTTTGACCCAAAGAAAAGCCCTTCCTGATATCAGAAATCATGAAGGACAATTTGAAAGGAAATGCTACTTAGATTTGACCTTTAGTTTGTAAGGAGGCACTTCATCTGGAAAAAAAAATCTCTGAATGCAATTTTTATCTCGACTCTTAGTTAGCTTAAGAATCTCTGGGCAAAAAGGAGGCTCCAGATATAACTAAATATAAATGTGGATCTGTCTTTCCATGCCAGTTGGTCTCCCCTAATTGTAGTTCCAAAACAGAAAAGAACCTTGTCTTGGATATCAACTGGGCCTTAAAAACAGGGCTCATACTACTCATGTCACATCTGGTGTAGCAAAAGATGCCTGACTTACTCCAAAGGTGCTTTTTCAAAATACTTCCTTTTGTTTGAAGACATTTCTTGAAGACATTTCTCTGCTTCAAGGAAACCATCTTCAAGGAAAAACCAAGAAAGTCCAGTTGCCTTTTTAAAAAGCTCCTTTGGAACATAACCATGACCTGAATGGGTGAGAATCTCCATAGACATGGCTGGCTTTTTTTAAGGGACCTGGCTTAACCTCCAACTCATTTCACTCAAATTCTAGAAACAGGGCATTCAATTTTTGTCTAATGTCATCAGCCTGACAGCCATAAGGAGTTCTATTCTATTCTATTCTATTCTATTCTATTCTATTCTATTCTATTCTATTCTATTCTATTCTATTCTATTCTATTCTAACTCTACTCTATACATATTTTTAGAATCATGGATATGTAGCAATGAATGCTAATATGGCCATGAGAACAGGTACGCTGGTTGTCATTTAATACATTAATCTTTTTTTAAATTCCATCCACCCGACTTTATTAAGTAGAAAATTCCTTGATTACAATGTGATCTGTCAGAAGCAAAAGGGAAGAACTAGATGAGGAATCTGCCAATCTGTTAGAAGCATTTGGAACTAGTTAGACATTTTACTTACCTTATCTCTTGCTCACCTAGCAGTTTGAAAGGATGCAAATGTGAGTAGATACATAGGTACCATTTAGGTGGGAAGGTAACAGCATTCTGTGCACCTCGGAGTATAGTCATGCCAGCCACATGACCACTGAAACATCTTCAAACAATGTTGGTTCCCTCAGTTAAGAAATGCAGATGAGCACTGCTCCCCGGAGTCGGATATTTTTTATTTGTTTATTTGATTTGTCAATTGTTTATATGAGTATGAATACAGGAAATAGGTACAAATAAATGGGGACAATAGGACAGTGATAGTAGGCACGATATTGCACTTATGCACCTCCCTTACAGACCTCTTAGGAATGGGGTGAGGTCAATAGTAGTTAGTTTAAGGTAAAGAAGTTGGGGTTTGAGAATGTAACAACAGAGTCAGGTAGTGCATTCCAGGCACTAACCACTCTGTTGCTGAAGTCGTACTTTCTGCAATCAAGTTTGGAGCGGTTTACACTGAGTTCATATATGTTTACATTGTAATTGTATCTGTATTGTTGTGGTTGAAGCTATATTAAGATATGACTGGATAGGGGGAACCTTTACCTTTACCTAGAAAGTTCAGTCACCTATGTAAAACCCATAGATTACTTGTTTAATGGTCTGCTTTTTTTACATTTCCCATGGATGGTGAGTCCTAATATATTTTCTGTGGCATTCCTTCTTTTTCTGCTTAGGCTCCGCCTCAGTCCAAATGTGTGGAAAATTGTCGTCCTGGATTTTTCAAGAGGGCTCGAGAAGGAGAGCCAGTTTGCTGTTATGACTGTGTTCCTTGCCCAGAGGGGACCATCTCCACTCAGGAAGGTGGGTGACATTCGATGAAAAGGAACTAGATCTATCCAGAGCATTTTGATTAATGTGCATGTTAAGGCCTCAAGGCTTGGAAGTAATTTAACTTTGGGGTAGTTTAGTGCTTCTTTCCAGGAGAGAGTTATGCCAACTGCCCTAAAGTTACCCCCTCCTTCTCAAGAGTCTTGCATGGACTTGACCATGTTAGACAATTCTTATCCAGGCTCCAAGGCTCCAATATTTTTAGGGAAGTTTGTTGAGTGCATGGTTGATGCTCAGGTACAATTCCCAGGCTCATGGTTAAGATACAGTACCAAGATGGCCTTGGCTGCTCTTTGCAGATGAACTCTGAAGAGGTGTGGATGGGAAAGCTGCAAATCATCCAGGATCTCTCAATGGATTTTGATACCATCAATCCAAATCAGTAGTTTTTGATACCAGTGGATTTTAATACCATCAATCATCCCCCCGGCTTCAGGGGATGGGGAGTGGGAGGTATCATTTTGACTGGTTCTCCTTTCATCACAGATATTTTCAGTTGGTGTTGTTAGGTGAGAGAGGTCATACCTTGGTCCCTACAATGGGGCATCTCTCAAAACTTGGGTTTTACTCATCTTTATCATCTACATAAAACTGCCAGGTGAAATCATTTGCTACCACAGTGCATGGTATCATCACTACATCACCATGGACAGGTAGGTGGTGCTTGTTGTGGTCTGCCGGTGGCCTGCAGAGCTGGCAGCAGAGTCGGACAGTGGGGAGGAACATGGGCCAGTCTTGAAGTCTGGGGAGGGCTTGGACGAGGGATTTGCATCTGACACAGAGATGGGGCCAGGGCTATCTGGGAGTTATGTGCTGACTCCGGAGCCTCCAGAATCTGATATCAGCGAGGCAGAGGAACAGGGAGAGCCTGCTCCCAGTGAGCACTTGCACAGAGCTACCAAAAGGCAAGAACAGTTAAGAAAAAGGAGCGACTCGAGAGTAAGGCTTGGAGATGATTGGCCTCTCCCATAAGACATAAAGGAGGAGCAAAGGGACATGAGCCTTTGCAGGAAGCAACTTTGTTCGTTCTGATCGGTTAAAACTCTGAAGCTCTGTATTGACTTTGTACGCTGTTTGGCCTTGTACAGCTAATTGGCAATTTAGTTGCTGGCAGCATTTCAAGGGCAATAAAAGTGGGTGCTTATCAGCCCTATCCCAAAAACACTGTGGCAGACTTCTGTTGGATTATTCACAAACTGTTTGGGACTCATTACGGGCTGTGAATGAATATAATTCACAGCCATTGAAATAAAAGCAAGGTTTTTGGGACAAAGCATGTGATTGTTACTATCTCAAGAAGCCTTGGTCAAAACAGTGCTGTTGTGTTGCTGAGCACCTGAAAAGTCTGTGGATTGAATGGGGAGGAACAGACTTTGACTGTCAACCCTAGCAAGATGGAGTGTTCCTATTATATCAGCTTTTTGTTTTTTTACCCACCAAATGTCTAGTGACAAACCACGGATAAGCCTCTGACTCTGAATGGAGTAGCCCTCCCCTGGATGGATGTGGTGCACAATTTGGGAAATCTTCCAAGGTTACAGCTACAACTTGATATGCAGGGGGTAGCAATGTCCAGAGGAGTCTTTACACAGATTGTGCCCTTTTGTTGATCACATCTTGTTATTAGAAAATAGCAGCCACCCTTCCTAGAAAAATGAAATATTTTGGGAAATATTAAGAAGGCAGAATATTATATTTCCCAGGATGAGAAAAGGACAAACAGGTTTTCAAAGACAAAGAACAGCTCCCTGCCCCCAGCAGATATTTGGTGTACATTAAGACTGGGCCAGCCTATCTTCAAGAAAATTAGATCTTCAGCTCCAGGCTGATGGGATTAAGACATGACCCTCAGGACATAATAAGATTAGCCCTCTATCCATCTAGCAGCAGAGCTCACCACATGGCATATTACATCACCCAGCACAGTTCAACCAGACTTATATCAGACAAACTCCTAGGATTTGCACATGACCCCTACAGCAACCAATAGAGTACCTGCCCTTGCGACAGGAACAGGAAGCTCAAAGGCAAGGCCCAAGAGTCGGTGTGTGTGCGCGTGTGTCTGTACACACACACACAGAAATGAACCCAGTTGGACATTTCTTCCTACACTTGATTACTTTCTATTTGAAATGCTACAATATTCTAGATATAGATTATAGATGGTCCAGAATGCAATAACTCACAAAGGTTTCCCTACATTCTTCCATACTACATCCCTATTGTGTGAGCTGCACAGCCTCCCAGTTTCTTCCAACTGCTATTAAACTCACCCTTAAGGCCCTACATGGCATAGGACATGGGTATATAGAGGACTTCCCCTCTTTGAGGTTGTCTACTTGTCTCATGAGAGCTAATATAGTAGGGATACTCCAGGGGTGTTCCCTAAAACATTGACACCTCCGTGGGTTCTTGGAAGTGTGCCTTTTCTGCTGCAGCTCCTGCCTATTTAAAACCCTCTTCCTTGAAATCCAACAGGCTTCCATCCTCTTAACCTTCAGGAAACCTGATTATTCCCCCAGACATTGGGATAAGATGAGGTCACTTGTAGGATGAGAATGTGGTGGGCTGTATCACTGAGGGGTGGTCCTGGCACCAGTCATTTCTCTTTTGAGTTTTATTTCATTGTTGTTTTTATATTTGTGTATATGGGGTGGGGGAACTTGCTGGCCTGCAGGATGCTCAAATTTTGCTAAACATGGGCAGCTAGACCAACACTTTAAATAAATAAGGAAATATATGTGGACTCATTTACCATTTACTATGGCTTTCCTGTCTTCAGCATTAGCTCTCATCCACAGAAGGTGTTTCTTGAAATTTGATAGGTCAAAATATAACAGAAACTTTACTTTCTTTCCCCAGACACAGAAAAATGCACCCAGTGTCTGTATGATAAATATCCAAATGAGGATCGAGTCCAGTGTATCCCTAAAAACATAGTCTTTCTGTCTTATGAGGAACATCTGGGAATCTTCCTGGTCTCCTTTGCCCTCTTCTTGTTCCTAACCACAGATTTTGTTTTAGCCATATTCCTTAAATACCGAGAAACCCCCATTGTGAAAGCCAACAACCGGGATCTCTCCTACATCCTCCTGGTCTCCATCCTGCTTTGCTTTTTGTCTGCTTTTCTCTTCATTGGTCAACCAAGAAAAGCCACCTGCCTTCTCCGACAAATGGTGTTCAGCATTGTATTCTCGGTTGCCATTTCTTCTCTCTTGGCCAAGACAATCACAGTGGTGCTAGCTTTTCTGGCCACAAAGCCAGGAAATCGAGTGAAGAGATGGTTGGGAAAGAGCTTGGCCAAATCCATCATCCTTTCTAGTTCTGCTGTACAAATTATAATCTGCTCCATCTGGATTACAATTTCTCCCCCTTTCCCTGATTCTGACTTCCACTCTCAGCCTACAGAAATCATCCTTCAATGCAATGAAGGCTCTGTCACCATGTTTTATGTTGTCCTTGGCTATATGGGTTTCCTAGCTGCTATTTGCTTCATAGTAGCTTTCCTGGCCAGGAACCTGCCTGGAGCCTTCAACGAAGCCAAGCTGATTACTTTCAGCATGCTGATGTTCTGCAGTGTCTGGGTGACTTTTGTCCCAACCTACCTGAGCACCAAAGGAAAATACATGGTGGCTGTGCAGGTCTTCTCCATCTTGGCTTCCAGTGCTGGTCTGCTGACTTGCATTTTCATCCCCAAATGCTACATTATCATTCTGAGGCCAGATCTGAATACAAAAGAGCAGTTTACTACCAGAACAAATACAAAACATTAGACCTAACACCATTATGATATCTGAATAACTGTATTCTATATTTCTGTATACCGAGTCAAAGAAAATCAAATGTAGAGTTTCTAAGTGAGAAATGGCTGAATGATCCAAATTCTTGTAACTCCCTTCCCTTTCACCAAAATAAATTTTCAAAAAAGAACTCCATGAAAAACATTCAGAGAAATTTGGTGTTCAGCTACTGCCAATGACCCTGACACATTTTAAGAATTTGAGTAATTATTCATTCTGATAGCAGCTAAAGTGCCTTTCAGATCATAATTGACAGCCAGGCCAAAACTGAATTTGGCTGGCACCTCCAGCATGGAACAAGAGGCAAATCATAGGCAATGCAAAGCATAGATATACTCTGTTACAAGGGAGACATGGTGGCTCAGTGGCTAAGATGCTGAGCTTGTTGATCAGAAGGTCGGCAATTCAGCAGTTCAAATCCCTAGCACCACATGATGGAGTGAGCTCCCGTTCCTTGTCCCGGCTTCTGCCAATCTAGCAGTTTGAAAGCACATAAGAAATGCAAGGAGAAAAATAGGGACCACTTTGGTGGGAAGGTAACAGTGCTCTATGCACCTTCGGTGTTTATTCATGCCGGCCACATGATCATGGAGATGTCTTCGGACAGCGCTGGCTCTTCAGCTTTGTAACAGAGATGAGCACCGCCCCCTAGAGCTGGAAACAAGTAGCATGCATGTGTGAGGGGAACTTTTACCTTTACTGTGCTGCAACCCAACCAGATGACCTCCCAAATTGCATAGGTATTAAATAACAGAATGGAAAGAACTATCCTGAATCACAAAGCCACGAATCTGATTTCATCTCCCAATGGCCACCAACTGAAGCCGTTCACTATGGGAGTAGCAGAACCATTGCAAGGCAATGCCCAATCCCAGGCTAGTAAACAGTAGAACACCACACTTCGTGATTTGTAAAGCCTATGAGGTCCTACATGCCCAAGTTAATAGTTGTGATGGGTCATTCAGAAGGATCACAATAACCTTATGTCTGGGACTGATCCTGGACTAAATTGGGTCCAGAATCTTTGACTATAGATGTTCTGATGGGTCCAAAACACTATAATATGAATCTTTACTAAAATTGGGAAGGTTGGAAACTCTAAAAGAAGGGATGCATAAGAACTTCTTCTAAGGATGCTAGCATCATTTCCACTACCACAAAGTACTAATGTGAACCTTTTGAGTAACACATATGAAGAAATCAGAACTCCAAGGCTGAAAGGTTCCTCAGAGAACATGTTTATTGGATACATCATATCAGCACAACTAGTAAGAACGAACTCTAAAAAGTTCCCAGGCTTACAGTATAATTGGAAGATTTAGTTTTCCTCCCCACATGTCACCGGTCACATTATCCAATCAAAACAGTTGACGGGCTCCTTGGTCACATCTGTTCCTCCTCCAACTGCCACCTGTTGGGATGACCTTGGTTCCCAAGGGAGAATAACTAGACCATGTCTAGGAGATTGTCTAGCTATTCCCCCTCATCCTCCCTCCATAGTATGTCGCAGCTATGAAGCAACAAAAGATGGTTTCATTCAGGTCCAATTCAAAGTTGACATTAAGAATATCTTGGATACAGAAGATTAACCCCTTAGCCCAGTTATCCTAAAAAGAACAGGATGGGCAAGGATCCAGGGTCTAAGAAGCTGAGGACATTGTATCAAAATGTGACTAGAAAGGGGATTTTGCCAAATATAATAGTGGCATAATTTAAAATTAAAAAGGCGATACAGTACAATGGAAAATTATAATTTATCATAAATTTGTGAATTGTTATGAGAACTACATAATTTGTTAAACACTGAAAATATTATTATCAATATATAATCTGTAGTAAAAGGGGTGATGTTAAGAATATAGAGATTGACACAAAAATAACATAATATAGTATTGAATAATTAAGATTGATAATTTAACAAAATATTACATGTTAATATTAAATTTTAAAAGATTGTCAACTGTATTAAATATGAAGAATATTGTCATATTTGTACTAAAATGTAAGACACTCCGGAACCACATTGTTCACACAATCAGAGATGGTATTCAGCAGGTTCTGACCAGTTCTGGAGAACCGGTAGCAAAAATTTTGAATAGTTCGGACAACTGACAAATACCACATCTAACTGTCCCTGTCCCCATCTATTCTCTGCCTCCCAAGTCCCAGCTGATTGGCTGGGTCTTCTTTGGTTGCCCTGCACAGGAGAACAGAGCTGGAAAGCAGGTTAGTGGGGTGGGGAAGGAATGGAGATTTTACAGTAACCTTCCCCTGCCATGCCCACCAAGCCACGCCCACTGAACCAGTAGTAAAAACAATTGAATCCCACTGCTGCACACAATGTTATGATTGTTGAAATAAAAAATAAAAAATCTTTTGCAAAAAGAAAGAAAGAAAGAAAGAAAGAAAGAAAGAAAGAAAGAAAGAAAGAAAGAAAGAAAGAAAGAAAAGAAAAGAAAAGAAAAGAAAAGAAAAGAAAAGAAAAGAAAAGAAAAGAAAAGAAAAGAAAAGAAAGAACAAACACTGTTCCATTTCATGGGGATTATGGACTGAATATCAGAAAACGTAGCCTGCATTACCTCAGTCACTACCAAAGACTCTGTCCACATAGACTGAAGGAAAGTGAGATAGCCCTTATGACCTTTTCTGGTTCCTGAGACCCAACAGGTTTAAGCTGTTATCAGATAACCTTATGTCTGGGACTCCCTTCAGATAATAGATAACAGATAATCAGAGTTGGAAGGGACCTTGTAGGTCATCTAGTCCAACCCCCTGCCCAAGCAAGAGACCCTATACCATTTCTGACAAATGGCAGTCCAATCTCTTCTTTAAAGTCTCAAGTGATGGCGTTCCCACAACTTCCGAGGGCAGCTACTGTTCCCTGGGTTGATTGTTCTCACTGTCAGTGAGTTTCTCCTTATTTCCAGGTTAAATTTTTTCTTGTTCAGTTTCCATCTATTATTCCTTGTCTGGCCTTCGGGTGCTTTAGAAAATAGCTTGACCCCCTTCCTCCTCTCTATGGCAGCCCCTCAAATATTGGAAGACTGCTATCCTGTCTCCCCTGGTCCTTCTCTTCACTAGACTATCCGGGCCTAGTTTTAGTCTCTAGTCCCCTAATCATCCTTGCTCTTCTCTGCACTCTTTCTAGAGTCTCACCATCTTTTTTATAATGTGGTGACTAAAACTGAATACAGTACTCTAGTTGTGGTCTTACTAAGGCTTTATAGAGTGGTATTATCACCACAGCAAGAGAGCTGGATATCATCAGCATAAGGAGCCTCGGTGGCACAGTGGTTAGAGTGCAGTACTGGAAGCTACTCCTACTGCAATTTGGCAGATCGAATCTCAGCAGGCTCAAGCTTGACTCGGCCTTCCATCCTTCCAAGGTGAGTAAAATGAGGATCCAGATTGTTGAGGGCGATATGCTGACTCTGTAAACCATTTTGACATGGCAGTAAAGCACTATAAAGCAGTATATAAGTTTAAATGCTATTGCTATATACTGGTAGTAGTACCAAAAATCAAGCATGGGACTTTCCCAGTGGTCTCTGTTAATGTCAACAAGTATAAAAGGGAAGTTACCATCCAGAAGGACATAAGAAGTCTTTCACCTGATGGTTGAACTCTTCACCTCCAATATTAATTTCCTAACATAGCCCAGGAGAAAGGGCCAGAAGCACTACAGAACAGTGACCCAGGGGCGTACCTGTGATTTTTCACTAACATGCTTAACTCCAGCTACTTCTCTGCACATGGAGTCCTGGAAGAAGTTCAGATCCCCAGATGAAAAGTTGCTTCACATTCTAATTATCAGCATCACACTCTTTGAGACCTCTTCTTCTCCAGTGACTTGATGTAAACATCAGATTGAAGAAATATGGCAGGGATATTGCCTGAGAAAAAGATAAATGCTTCTAGTCATGCTCTGTCTTTTGAGTAAGATTTAGGTCAGGCAGGGGGCATGTTGTTGAATGTGCCTTTCCTTTCCATGTGAAGCTCATTAAGTCTCTGGCATTCCCCTTTTGTGAGATTGATCTGAATTCTTTTAACTTCTTGTGGTTTAGAAAAAGAGAAGTAACTTATTCAGGTCAAGGAGGAATGGACTTTGTATTTCCTGCTTCTAATGCTTCTGCTTGGGCTCAACGGGAGAAACTCTGGGAGGGTCAGACCCAAATGCCCCCCATCTTTGAAGCAGAAAGACAGAGAAAATCCACAGAACTATTACTGGTCAAGAGACCATCTCATTAGTGTGGTTGTCACTGCAACAAAAACTTCATTCAGTCATTACAATTCAATAGGTCTCATTATGTCATTTAGTGTGATGGAGCTGCATTCTCTCTATTATATTTTTAACAGTTTTCTTCCTTTTTTTTTCTTTTTCTATTTATTCCTAAATTGTAGGACATGTGTAATCTATTGGATCTTTTTGATTTATAGGGCTCTTATCTTGTCTTATCTTGTGCAAGAGACTCAAATCCAAAGATGGGGCAGAATGAAACCCAAAAGAAGCTGAGAAATCCAGAGGAACTTCCCCTCCTCTTTCTGAGTTCAATCCTTAAATAATAATTTTTATTTCATATAGTGTTAAAAGGGTAGTAACTGTCTTCCTATAAGCATGGTGACATTTTTATAATTGCTTAGGGGGCTCCCTTATTGCTCCATGTTTTTGCTTTTATGGTGGTTCACCTGAATTTTATCTGGTTATGGCAGATAAAAAACAGTACAAACAATGATCTATTTGCAATTTTAACAATAGTGGAGAACTATCACCATCCCATCTTCTCAATATAAAAATTAAGTAGTGATGAGTAGCATTTGCTTCTGGTTTTGGATCAGTATTAATTTAACTTTTTGAAGAAAACACTTTGATTCTCATTTGTTTCAAAATGATAGGGTAGAGATAGAATGGAATTGGTCATCAACAATTGAGAGGTTTGAAAGCTCCATCTTTTAAATTGGCCCCAGAGGGAATACACAGCACTTGTGACTGAAGAAGAAGAAATCTGACATTTGTTGTCATATATATTGTCCTTCAGCATTAACTTACAAAATAATTAAAATTGAAATTTAATGCTGATTAATTATATTTATATATATTGTATATTGTCCTTCAGCACTAACTTTCAAAATAATTAAAATATTGCTTTTAACTCAGTAGGAAGCTATTTCAGTTCAGTGACATGTTCAGACATTGAGTAATCCCCAGGGTTTTCTCTTTAACTGCTATGACAACAAATGTCAGATTTCTTTTTCTTCAGTCACAGGTGCCGTGTATTCCCTCTGGGACCAATTTAAAAGATGAAGTTTTCAAACCGCTCAATTCTTGATGACCAATTTCATTCTATCTCTACCCTATCATTTTGAAACATATGGGGATTATTTCCTTTCCCTTTCTCTCCAGAGAAATCCCTAACAAACTTTGAATCCAAGAACTAACTGAATTACTCAGTGATCTGTCATGAGAGGAAGAATTATCCTCAAAGTTTTAGCTCTGCTCTTTGGTCGAATCCTCCAAAGAGACTTGGAGGAAACAGATGGAGTCAGCTGCAGTTCACTTCTCAACACTGACCTGTTGAGAAATTAAAAATTAGAAAGGGGATAAATAATGGAAGATTATGACTCAATATAAATTGGTGAATTATTATTGGAATCACATAAATCTGTTAAGCACTACAAATATGATTAATAATATTCTTCTTGTAGCAAAGGAGGGATATTTATAATATGGAGATTGAGACAAAAATAAGATATTGAAATGGTGAATAATCAAATAATATCTGTATTAACATAAAAATTTATAAGACTGTCAACTTTATTGAATATGAACAATATTTTTATGTTTGTTTTAAAATGTAAGACACCCTGGTACCACACTGTCCACACAGTGATATGTTTGTAAATAAGAAAAAATAAAAAAATACCCCCCCAAAAAACCCACTGACCTGGAAAGCCTTAAATGGAAATCTTTCCAGATGTAGAACTTGGCTTTAGGCAAAAAAGGTCAGTGGATGATTTCAGACTTTGGACTTCTCTCCATACTGAAGATCAGAGCTTTCTATATCCCTTCACATCAAAGTGTGCCAGCCTGGGGAAAATAAGAGCTGAATGCAAATGCAGCCATGTTCCTTCCTGCTGGGGTCACTCCCCACACATACACCTTTGCCATCTCCTTTCCCCAAATGGAAGCTCTTTCTTTAGTGGGTGCAAGTCTCTCCTTTCTTGTGCCCCCACCAAGTCCTCTTTACGGTACAGAAGTGTTGGGGGGATCCTGTGGCCTTCCAGATGTGATTTGGTGACATCTTTCCCTCTGGCTGGAAGCCTCTCCTTCTTCGTGTCAAGCCCAAAATTGATATATGTGTAGCCATTTTTTTAGCCTTTTTTATATATTCCTTTTCTTTCTTTCTCTTTGCTGGCTATGGCAGGAAGGGTTTCAGGCTTGCACATTCCTAAGGAAGGAGGAGTGGAGATAGAGAAAGTTATTTAGGTTAAGAGGTGTTTCTTCCCGTGGGAACGAAAGCTGACCTTGCTGAGACCTGGTGGTGGAGATTGATGACACCAGGCTACGTTGATTTACTTTTATTGGAGAATGTGACTTTTAGGGGTTGTTTCTAACTTCCAATATTATGTGGTGTAATTCTGGGTTGTGTCAGATCTGGAATTACAACAGACTTTGCCAATTTGATGTTATTCCAAATAAAAGAAATTATTAGGGAAGATGGGCTTTGTTCTTTTCTTTTTGAATGGATTTCATCACTTAGAAACCTGACACTTTGATCTTGCCCCAATGACATCTTGCAGTGCTTCATGCCTCCTGGAAGTTGCCACCATTTTCAATCCACTGACAAGTATTTGTTGACATGGTGGCTGCTTTTGAAGCATTCTATCTTGACCATCAGGCTGATGGCATTCAGCTGGTTCTGACCAGTTCTGGGGAACCAGTAGCAGAAATTTTGAGTAGTTTGGAGAACCGGCAAATACCACCTCTCACTGCCCCTGCCCCCATCTATTCTCTGCCTCCCGAGTCCCAGCTGATCAGCTGGGTCTTCTTTGTTTGCCCTGCACAGGAGAACGGAGCTGGAAAGCAGATTAGTGGAGTGGGGAGGGAATGGGGATTTTGCAGTATCCTTCCCCTGGAGTGGGGTGGGAATGGAGATTTCCATAAGAGCTGTGGTGGCACAGTGGTTAGAATGCAGTTTTGCAGGCTAATTCTGCTGACTGCCAGGGGTTCAATCCTCACTGGCTCAGGGTTGACTCAGCCTTCCATCCTTCTAGGGCAATGATGGCAAACTTATGGCATGCGGGGCATGCAGAGCCATTTGTGCCAGCACGCGAGGCAAACTTACCTCACTGTGCATACGTGTGCCTCAGAGATGATTTTTGGCTGTCTTGAGGCCTTTTTCGGCCTCCCAGAGACTTGAAAAAAGCCTGTGCAGGCTAAATAGGCCCATTTCGTTACTTCCTGTAATACCAGAAGTGACGAAACAGGCCTATTTGGCCTGCAGAGGATTTTTTCAAGCCTCTGGGAGGCCAAAAATGGCCTCAAACCAGCCAAAAATCAGCTGTGAGGCGCAGTGCAGGTAAGGGGGTGGTGGGGTGTGTGTGGCAGGGGGATTGCGTGCCCATGTGCAGGGGTCATGAGGGGTGCACATTGCCTTCTGGGTGCTGGCACGCAAGCGTGCAAGCGCCATCATGCACACAATTTTTGGCACAGGAGCCCAAAAATGTTAGCCACCAGTGTTCTAGGGTCAGTAAAATGAGGATTCAGATTGTTGGGGGGGAATATGATGATGGCTTAGAGAGGGCTGTAAAGCACTGTGAAGTGGTATATAAGTCTAAGTCAATGGTCTTCAGACTTGGCAAGTTCAAGACTTGTGGACTTCAACTCCCAGAATTCCTGAGCTAACATGACTGGAGGAGGAATTATGGGAATTGAAGTCCACAAGTCTTAAAGCTGTCAATTTTGAAGACCCCTGGTCTAAGTGCAATTGCTATTGTTATTTCAGACAAATGGTTGGCCAATCACTTCTTTAAAACCTCCAGTGTTGGAGCTCCCAAACTTCTGGATAATTAATCGTCCCACTGATTAATTGTTCTCACTATCAGGAAATTTATCCTTAGTTCTAGGTCAGTTCAAAATCTGTAAATTACTTACTTTGACTCCACTGAGTCAAAGACAGGGGTGGGATTTGCCCAGTTCGGACCAGTTTGGGTGAATCCTTAGCTGCAATTATCAGCTGGCTCCAAACCAGTTCAATCCACTGATCATGTGGGCCTGCCTGCCCACTCCTGCACTGTACTCACCTATATCTGCTCAGAGGATTCACACGGCAGAACGGATTGCCATGCCTCAGCTGTTTTACTTTCCCGAAGTAACATTGAAGGCAGGGGTGGGATTCAAATTTTTTAACAACCGGTTCTATGGGTGTGGCTTGGTGGTCATGTGACTGGCCGGACATGGCTTGATGGTCATGTTATTGGCTGGTTGTGGCCAACTCAATATCACTCATATCGAGGCATGCATCTCCTCACCTGGCCTCTCATGACTGTGGGGATGCTGCAACAGTTGTAAGTGTGAAAAATGGTCATAAGTCACTTTTTTCAGTGCCATTGTAACTTTGAATGGTCACTCCACACAAGTAAAGTACCAGCAAAGGAGGGGGAAAAAACTCCTGAGGAGTTCCTGAGACAGGAAGTTTAGTCCTGCCAAGAATGTAATAAGGGTTAACGGAGAGGCAGTTTCTGTAAGCAACACCAGAATGTTTCCTTCCTGCCTTCCTTACAAGATTAGGCCAGTAATTTCTTCTAACAACCAGTTCTCCGAACTGCTTAGAATGTTAATAGCCGGTTCTAGCAAATAGGTGCAAACTGGTAGAATCCCACCCCTTATCGAAGGTAAGTATTTTAGAAACCTGTGCACTCCTGCAAAGCATGGAATTAGTGAACCGGTTGTTACACCGGCAGCATCCCACCCCTGGTCAAAGGGTAGAGAAAAGCAAGGAAGCAAGCAAAGAAAATGTTGGTTCTGTGTGATAAGACTGACTGTGAGGTCAGTGGAGTTCAACTGCCTCACCGCATGTGAGGAGGCCCCTCCCACAGAAGGGAAGTTTCTGATCACACCCAAGGCTGCTCTCACTGGCTTGGGTTGTGGGCTCCACCTAATTTCCTCTCTTCCAGAGTTGCCCCTCTCTGCCCTTGCCAGAAAGGCCCACAGACTTCCTGTAGCACCCCTGTCACCAGTGGTGGAATTCAAATTTTTTTACTACCGGTTCTGTGTGTGTGGCTTGGTGGTCATGTGACTGGGTGGGCGTGTCCAACCCGACATCACTCATGTCAAGGGGCATTTCGCCCAGTCCCTCCCCTCCCAGCCACTCCTTGTTACCCCCAGCCTCAGTGTATCTATAGTTCAGTAAAAATTTTCACCTTTTTTCAACGTTATTATCTGCATCCACATAGTATAATGTACTTTTATGGACCACTGAAAGGAGGAAATGGCTCACATGCTTTGTCCAAGAGTGTGATAGGCAGGTCACAAAACAGGGTTTTGAGGGATTACCACAAAGAAAGGGGGGGGGTCAATGTATTTTCCAAAGCAGCAGAAGACAAAACAAGAAGCAATGGATCAAAACTGAACAAAGAAGAAGCAACCTAAAACTAAGGAGAAATTTCCTGACAGTGAGAACAATTAACCAGTAGAACTGCTTGTCTCCAGAACATCTGGATGCTCCAACACTGGAGGTTTTGAAGAAGAGACTGGACAGCCATTTCTCTGAAATGCTATAGGGCAGACAACCTTGGCAACTTTAAGACTTGTAGACTTCAACTCCCAAAATTCTGGGAGGAATTCTGGGAGTTGAAGTCCAGAAGTCTTAAAGATGCTAAGGTTGGAGACCCCTGGTATAGGGTACCTCCAAAGATTATTCTGACAACTTTTCCTGGCCCTCCACTCAGACTTGGCATCCTCAGTTTTCCTGCCTGAGCAGAGGGTTGGGCTAGAAGACCCTTCTCCCTTCCTCTCTCATTCCCTCTTTTTCTCTCTTTCCCTCTCTCTCTCAAAGCCTCTTCCCTATCTTGCCCTCACTCTCCCCCACTCTGTGTGTGTGTGTGTGTGTGTGTTTGTGTTTGTGTGTCTCTCTCAAAGCCTCAGCTGGGCTTTCCTTGGTGCTCTTTGCTATTTTCATTTCTTCTTTTTGGAATCAAGACTGGCTGAACAAGGATCGCCAGTCGCGGCATTTTGCACAAACGTCCCCAGACCTCTTTTTTCTTTCTTTCTCTTTTCTCTTTCTTTTCTTTCTTGTCCTTCTCCCTTCCTCTCTCATTCCCTCTTTTTCTCTCTTTCCCTCTTTTTCCCTCTCTCTCTCAAAGCCACGGCTGGCCAAGCACTCTTTCCTATCTTCCCCTCTCTCTCCCCCACTCTCTCTCTCTCTCTCTCTCTCTCTGTGTCTCTCCCTCAAAGCCGTGGCTGGGCTTTCCTTGGTGCTCTTTGGTATTTGCATTTCTTCTTTTTGGAATCAAGACTGGCTGAACAAGGATCGCCAGCCGTGCTGGAAGCATCCCTTCAGGTGACCCTTCTCCTCCTCCTTCTCCTCCTCGGGTGTGCATGCCATCCTCCCAGCCCTGCCATGGCTGCCAATTGCGAGGGGAGGGGGAGATGGGTCACCCAAAGAGATGCTTCCAGCACGGCTGGAGATCCTTGTTCAGTCAGTCTGGATTCCACAAAGAAGAAATGAAAATAGCAAAGATCCATTTTCTGTGGACACAGTTGATGGAGGGGGCATTCTTGATCTTCCCATCTCTGAAACTGTGTGTAAACCCTCCCCCAAATATTGCCAAATAGTTGGTAGGTGTGGTTGGAAGTCCCTATTGTTGGAAGAAATATCCTGTAATATTCTAGGAAATATTAAAAAGGCAGAATATTATACCTCCCTGGGTAAGAAAAGGAGAAACATGATCTTGGAAAGCAGCCCCCACCTTTGTTAATATCCCCAGAAAGACAAAAGACATCTTATCTACAACACAAAAGGCTTTCAGCTCCAGGGTGATGGGATTAGCCTTCACAAAGATCTAAACAAGGACAAAGCCATTAAGTCATCATAGGAATTGTCCAAAGCCGCTTCATTACATCACCCAGCAAGATTCAGCCAAGCTTGGGACTCAAAGACAACCTACTAAGTTACCCCATGGGAATCTGACAACCAATTAGGATACATTTCTTGCCACAGGATCAGGAAGCAAGTTCAAAGCCCAACAGAGGTTATAAATATATCTCCCTCTGTCACCCATGTGCTCTTTTTGCCCAAGACTTCAAATCATGTGGGCCTACTGTCCACCATTAAACCATCTTTCCAAGCAATCTCCAGGTTTTCAGTGTCTTTCTTCCCACTTGGAACTGAACCCAGATGGACATTTCTTCCAACAGTATATTTTATTTTAATAATCAATACTGATCATAGGAGATTCTTTATTCCAAAATTAGTTTTATTTCTCTCACTGTCTCAGCTATCTCTCCACCATTAATGCAAATCAATGATCCACTGAGACAGGAAACTATGGGAGATACATTTTAACAATAGATCACTGAACTGCACCTATGATAAGTTGTCAACTAACAACAGCAAACGAGGTACCTGGGCAAGAATAATTGGCCAGAGAAAGAACCTATTTAATCACACTTCCCCACACCCACAAATAGGCTTCCCAGACACCATCGACACAACAAAAGGGAAGCCAACAGACATAACAAAGACAATTAAGATTGAACTTTTGACAGTAATGAGAACCATCACATACATACACACACATGCTCACCCCCCCACACACACACATGCCTGCATCAAGTGTAGTGCCCCTTTTAATGTCAACTCATAAAACATTCCTATGCCTGTTTTCAAGTTACCATACACAGGGGGAGGATCTGAAGGAGCAGTATGGCAATAAAACCATAAGTACATTCCACCATTATCTTAAAAAGATTGTAGCTAGGCTACCGGATCTTCTTGACACAAAAATCCTTCATTAGAGAATATGATTAATGATACCCAGCCCGTGAACGTGCTTCATTGGAGAAGCTACAACTTTGAATTCTCTCTTTGGACATCTGCCTCTTGACTTGTTCAAGGTTCAGATGCTTCTCTTCCTTGCAATTATCCAAATTATAGTGATTTTGTTGCCTTTATGTTAGGACTAGAAATGTTTCTGTAAACTTTCAGAAAATCTTACACAAATAAGTCAGAAGATGCCTCAAAGGCAAAGTTGAGTTGATTCTATGTCAAAAACACTGGGTGCATAAATGGCTCTGGAGACCAAAAGAGAATCTTGGGCTTGTTTCAGGACAGGCATATTCTGTGTTCATGTCCCTTGGAAGGGCCCCACCTGGATCCAAAGCTACTTTTCTGGAAGAGGTTTTAATTTCTTCTACCACTTGATCTCCTACAGTATATAGAAGATTTGATTGAATTACAAATAACAAATGGTTTAGATTTGGGAACAGGGTTGCATTCATGTAAAACTGCAGCTGCAGTAGTAGATTTCACTGCAAAAGACATAAGGAAACATTTATTTAGCAAAATTATTGAGAACACTTGCAAAATCTGTTTGATGATAAAGCCTCAACAATATCTTCCAAAGCAGTTCTTATACTGTACTTAAAAGTTGAGGGTCCAGCTTTCTCACCAACAATTTTCCTTGAACTAGTAGAATTAGATAAACAAGATGCAGAGATGATATATTGTTCGGTTATAGAAAAGTTGGGTTTAATAGGAACTATCTGGAGAAACATTTAATTGGATTTTGCTCTGATGGAGCCAGTGTTATGCTTGGGAGAAAATATGGGGCAAGCACTAGGATAGCCAGAGTTTCCAAATGTTATAATATGGCACTGTTTAAACCATCATCTGCAACTTGTTTTAGATGATTCTATTAGAGAAATAAAGCAAATCAATCATTTTCAAATTTTTATTGATTAAATATATTCTATTTTCCATCAATCAGATAAGAACCTAATTGAACTTAACAAAATTTCCAAACAACTTGAGATTGAAATTATAAAAATTGGTAGAGTTTTTGGACCAAGATGGGCTGCCTGTAGTTTAAGATCAACCCTAGCTGTGTGGCGGGCTTATCCAGTGCTACATCAGTTTTTCTGTTCAAATAAAAAATACTCCGGTATGGCTGCCCATCTTGAAAACTCATATTTTCTCACTGATTTGGCCTTGATGATTGATGTGCTAACTGAAATATCTCTCCTTTCTAATGCATTGCAAGCAAAAAACATAGACATTATACAGGCTGAAAAACTTGTGATAAGATCAATTAGATCACTTGAAATGCTTATAGAGGAAAAGGGTGCATATGAAAATAAGGTTGATGAATTAATTACTTCAGAAACCTTTAAAAATATAAATGTTATACAAAATCATTTATTTGTGGGACTTCGTCTTGAAAAACTTAGACAAAGCATTGTAACTAATTTGAAGAAAAGATTGATAGATTGGGAACATTTAAAAACAGGCTGCCAATTTAAAGACATTGATCAATTAAAATTTGTAAATTATTTGGAGCCAGATTATTGGAACATTGAAGAAGTGGTGGTTCCATGGAGAGTAGCTGAAGGACAATTGGTTGCATTTGGTGAAATTTTCAATTATGAAATCAATATTAATGATTATCCTGATTTCATAGAAAATGTACTAAAAGATTCTAAAAATTATGCAATGCCTTGCAGCATTAAAAAGGCTAGAGGTTAGTAATAAGAGGCTAGTTATAATGCCAAGAGGAATAAAGAAAAATATGCCCAGCAAAACAAATTACAACAAAAAATTAAACAATTAGAAATTCAATTACAAAGTACTCCAAAGGATTCAAGATTGCAAAACCAAATGACAATAACTAAAGACAAATTGAATTTAATTGAACAAGAGAGAATGATTATAAATTTGAATACAACTAGACAAACTTATTTTGAACACGCTAATAAGCCAGGGAGATGGTTGTCCTATAGACTTAAAAAGGGAAAGAAAAAAATATTGATTTACCAATTAATAGATGGAAATGGAGATACACAACAGGGGATAGAACAGAAAAAAGAAATTGCCCATAAGTATTTTGAAGACTTATATAAAAAGGAGGAGGTCAATGAAGATAGGATAAGAAACTATTTAGATAAAATGAAGGATAAAGTAATTGGAGAAGAGAATTATTATACAAAGATATGACTTGGTCTGAATTGAAAACAGCAATAGAGAAACAGAAAAATAGTAAATCTCCAGGACCAGATGGGATCCCAGGGGAACTATACAAGGCAATAAGTGAACTGATAGGACCCCTTATGGTGGAAGTTTTTAATGATGTCTTATTGGCAGCCAGAATGCCGGACTCATGAAGGGGCACATTGATTTCGCTGATCCTGAAGGAAGATTTGGACTCCCGATATATACAAAACTACAGGCCAATCTCCTTGTTAAATACGGATTATAAAATATTCGTTTCTATTGTTGCAAACAGATTAAAAAGAATTTTGAATGACCTAATACATCAAGACCAACATGGATTTCTTCCAAACAGACAAATCTACTCTATTAATTGTAGTAGTGAGTATCTACTCTGAACTTGAAGATATGCCCATCTATCAATTTGTACTCCCTGGTCTTGAAGATCTTGCCACAATTTCAAATTTCCTTGCACATCCAATAAGTCCTTGTATTTAATCATCTTGGTAATATCCAAATTATTTTGGTGTATCCTCGCTTCCATTGTTGAAATCCAAATTGGTATCTTTCAATAATGTTTTTTCCTTATTTTCTTCCAGTTGGTCAATAATGAATCTCTAATTAAGTGTCTGTGAAAGTATTTCTGGGTGGTTTTCCTGATATCCCATAAGAAAGCATGCTACCCCCTCTAAGTCGTGGCCTTCTAAAACTAATATTCTCTTATTTGTTAAATTTTATTTATTTTTATTTATTTGATTTGTCAATTGCTTACAAGATAATAGGTATAAGTAAAGACATAGTTATGAATACATTGATACGTATAAGTAAAAAAGAAAAAGAAACATTAGGACAGGGATGGTAGGCACGTTGGTGCACTTATGCACACCCCCTACAGACCTCTTAGGAAAGGGGTGAGGTCAATAGTAGAAAGTCTAAAGTTAAAGTTTTTGGGGTTTGGGGAAGAAACCACAGAGTCAGGTAGAGTATTCCAGACATTGACCACTCTGTTGCTGAAGTCATATTTCCTGCAATCAAGTTTGGTGCGGTTAATCTTGAGTTTGTATCTATTGTGTGCTCTTGTATTGTTATGATTGGAGTTGAAGTATTCATTTGCAGGAAGGACATTGCAATGTATGATTTTATATGCATAAAAATGATTTTATATACATAAAAAATTGCAGGAAGGCGGGGTAGTTCTAGGTTTTCTAGGTCTAGAATTTCGAGTCTGGTGGCATAAGGTATTCTGCAATGAGTAGAGGAGTGGAGAACTCTTCTTGTGAAATATTTCTGGACTTTCTCAACTATGTTAATATCAGATACATAATGTGGGTTCCAGACTGATGAGCTTTATTCGAGTATTGGTCTAGCAAATGTTTTGCATGCTCTAGTTAGTAGTGTAATATTACCAGAGAAAAAGCTACGTAAGATTAGGTTAACAATTCTTAACACCTTTTTGGCTATGTAGTTACAGTGGGCTCTAGCACTTAGATCATTAGAGATGAGTACTCCAAGATCCTTGACAGAGTTTGGATCCTTAACAAGGTCTTGACTATTCAGGCTGTATATTATTTTCTGATTTTTTTTGCCAATATGTAGGACAGAGCATTTATTTGTTGAGATTTGAAGTTGCCATTTGTTTGACCATTCTGATACATAGTCAAGGTCTTTTTGAAGGGTAGCAGTATTGTCTGTGGTGTTGAATAGCTTTACATCATCAGCGAGAGAATGCAGTTGCTTGATATTATCACAGAGGTCCAATCACACTTGGCCAATAAAGAATTCTATTCTATTTTCTATTAGTTATGTAGCCCCTTTTTCACTTTTTATTCTTGTCCTTTTTGTATTTCAGTCTTTCAGAAAGATTGTTGTGTAGTCATCTCTTCTTTTGAGCTCTCTTATTTTTCTTCTTCACTGGAATTGTGTTAGACTGGGCTTTTATAATCTCTTTTCAAAATTTCCTAAGCTTTTTGGTTTGTTTTCCCCTTGAGGATTCTGATCCATGGAATCTTTCTCAAGCTGTCTCTAGGTTCTTTATCGAAATCAGTTCCCTTAAAGTCCAAGACTCTAAGTGAGACTTTGTTCTATTGCTTGCATATTTGGTTTTTCTTGCCTAAGTGTAAAATCTTACTTTTCTGTACATTGAATTTCCTTAAAGTGTTTTTCTGTTTGGGGTGGTGGTGGTGAGTAATGAGATATGAATTAGCTAGCTATCACATCACTAAATTGTCTTTCTATCCAAAAGTGTTTGGGAAGGGAATGCAGGCATTCCAATGGAGATCTCATCCATATATTGGGCCCAAGGAATACCAAGAAAAAGATAACTACAATCGTTAGTGACTGCAAACCCTATTTGGAATTTTTGCTTAAAAATAAAAAAAGAATGTATGATTTATGTTTTAGATTGTCAGAATGCATAAAATATGGGAGAAAATAATAATGATACAATCTTAAAAGAGGAAGGATAAATATATGTTTACATGCATTTATAACTGCTGTAAAGAAAATTAAGAACTGTTTCCTTTTTTTCCTATTATTTTTTCGTACTGTTTTTCCTTTGACTAAGCTTGTGTTGACTTATTCTGTCAAAATTTCTTAATAAACACTATTTCTTTTTTTAATAGACATTTTTGAAGTCAACATTCTTAAGTTTCACATTTCCACATTTCTTTTAGTTGTAAGCTGCTCCTTTGTATTCAGGTCTGGCCTCAGAATGAGAATGTAGCACTTGGGGATGAAGATGCAGCCCAGCAGCCCAGCACTGGAGGACAAGATGGAGAAGACCTGAACAGCCACCATGTATTTTCCTTTGGTGCTCAAGTAGGTGGGGACAAAAGTCACCCAGACACTACAGAAGACCAGCATGCTGAAGGTGATCAACTTGGCTTCATTGAAGGCCCCAGGCAGATTCCTGGCCAGAAAAGCCACCGTGAAGCAAATGGCAGCTAAGATGCCCAGGTAGCTGAGAGTGATGTAGAACATGAGAACAGAGCCTTCATTGCATTGCAGGATGATCACTCCAGGCTGAGAGTGGAAGTCAGAGTCAGGGAATGGAGGAGAAACTCCCAGCCAGATGGAACAGATGATAATTTGGACAGCAGAGCAAGAAAGGATGATGGAGTTGGCCAAGCTCTTCCCCAATCATCTCTTCAATTGGTTTCCTGGTTTTGTGGCCAAGAAAACCAGGATCACTGTGGTTGTTTTGGCCAAAAGAGAAGAAATGGCAATGGAAAAGATGATGCTAAAAATAGTTTGTTGGAGAAGGCAGGTGGCTTTCCTTGGTTGACCAATGAAGAGAAAAGAAGACAAGAAGCAAAGCAGGAGGGAGACCAGGAGGATGTAAGAGAGGTCCCGGTTGTTGGCTTTGACAATGGGAGTGTCTAGGTATTGAATGAATATGTTTAAAACAAGGCCTGCGATTAGGAACAGGAGTAGGGCAAAAGAGACCAGGATGATGCCCAGATAGTCATTATAAGACAAAAAGGAGATTACTTTGGGAATGCATTTGACTTGGTCCTCATTTGGATATTTATCATCTGGACATTTGGTGCATTTTTCTGTATCTGAGAAAACCAAAATACAACATTTCTTAATTTTTGTGTCCTTTTATATTTAAAGGAATACATTGCTAGGATAACAGCTGATACCAGCAGCATTTTTAAAAGATATATTTCTTAACATCTCCACAAAAAAAGGTAAGAATATCATTTTTTCCTATGAAATTGGGGAAGTCCTATTCCCTGAAAGATTTACAGCAAAATATGCCAATCCACAGCAACCTATAAGACTAGAAGTAAATAATTGATCAGTTAATCTTTCTCGGTTAATTTCCTGAGTCCTATTAAATACCACTTCTTAATATACTGGACTCACATGCTGTCTACTTTCTGATATATAATTGGTTGGCAAGGAAAACTGCTCCTGCAAATAATCTGGACTGGTTACTGGGAACAGTGGTAATATGTGTGTATGAGGTATATTAGCTGACTATAAACTAGCTATACTTTCCCAGTGATCCACAAGGGGAGGCCCATATTGAAAGTATTGCAATAATCTTTCCAGAATAGCAATAGCACCTACACTTATATACCACATTATAGTGCATTACAACCATCTCTAAGCAGTTTACAGAGTCAGCATATTGCCCCCAACAATTTGGGTCCTTATTTACCAACTTCGGAAGGATGGAAGGCTGAGTCAACCTTGAGCCTGGTGAGATTTGAACTGCCAAATTGCAGTCAGCCAGCAGCCAGCAGAAGTAGTCTGCAGTACTGCACTCTAACCACTGCACCACCGTGACTCAGAAGGTGGACCTAAGACAATTGCTCTAGTTTCAAGGAATTCAGAGGTTCCTAGAATGGTAAGCGTAGAAGGGGATATTCAAACCAAAAAACAACAGATATTTTCACTTGCAGTAGTAAAGTTTTCCTGATCTGCCTCATCCTCCTATGTCTTCTTAGCTCCTCCATCACCCCATTTTGCTATTCCTCCTTTGAAATAAGAATTGTGCAGTTTGAAAATGAACAAGAATACAGTTGAGTTTCAATGTGTCTTTTAATTTGCACTCTTGTGAAAATGGTCTGTATCTACTTCCACAAGGCCTGCCCGTTTCTTTGGTATCACCCACCTTCCAGAGTGGAGATGGTCCCCTCTGGACAAGGAACACAGTCATAGCAGCAAACTGGCTCTCCTTCCCTAGCCCACTTGACAAATCCAGGATGACAATTTCTCACACATTTGGACTGAGGCAGAGACTAAGGAGAAAAAGAAGGAATGTCAAAGAAAATACAATACATCAGGACTAATCATTCATGAATAATGAATGTAGAAATGAACATTAATCAAGTAGTCTCTGAGTTTCACTTAGATAAATATGAAATCTCGAATTAGTTCCAAACATTTGTAAGAGATAGATCTATTGGCAGATTACCCTGAGCCTGGTG
>NW_028263154.1:0-16644 GCF_049901735.1 Notechis scutatus
GAAAAAAAATAAGATTGCCAAAGGAAATGTGTTAGGACTCTCCGTCCATGGAAAATGGAGGTAAAAATGGATATTAGACAAGATATTAGATATTAGCCTCTCGTCTTCACTTAAGTAAATACAAAATCTGTCACTATTTCCAAATGGTTGGAGATATAACTTCTGGAAGATTCTTCCTTTAGTTCCTCTCTTTTGCTTTTGGCATCTCACATTGCCAAAAAAAAAAAAGGACTTTATTAAATAGAAAAGTCTGGAGAGATGGAACCAGTGGTGGGATTCTATGGGTTCTGTCCAGTTCTATAGAACCAGTTGTTATGATTCTGCGCAGTTGGAGAACCGGCAAATTGCACCACTGACTGGCCCCCCCCTCTCTGCCTGCCCCCTCCCCTCCGCTCCCAGTCAGTCCTTATCGTGCATGCGCGGCATCGCCTGCAGCCTGCTTTTGCCCACTCGCCAGGCCAGCCATTGCTGCATGCCTTCCGCTGTGGCCCTGCCTGATCTCCCTGGGTGAGTGAGGCTCTGCAAGCTCTGGGGCCCAGTCGCCTACCTGCCACTGCCGGTCACCTTTACCCCCACCCCACTTGCCTTTTGCTGCCACCACCCGCCGCCCCTACCCCCAGCAGGTAAGGCCCAGTATCTGCGGTGAATCCAGGCGGGGGGCGAGATGCAGACTGGTGGGGACCCGAGCTACATTTCGCTGTACTGGAAGACATGTGGAGAGGCTCGTGTTCTCCTACTGCTGGGAGAGCAAGAGAGTCTTTCCCGGCACAGCTCCGGGGGCAGAGAGAAACAGGATTCAAGCGGGCTGCTTCTCTGCCTCCCAGAGCCGCCCGTTTCCCTATTGGAGAGGAAGTTGCAAACTTTTTGCTGTGCCGGGAAAGACTCTCTTGCTTTCCCAGCAGCAGGAGAACATGAGCCTCTCCACATGTCCTCCGGTACAGTGAAATTTAGCTGGGATTCACCGCAGGTGCTGGGCCTTACCTGCTGGGGGTTAGGGGTCCAGGTGGCAGCGGCAAAAGGCAAGTGGGGTGGGGGGTAAAGGTGACCGGCAGCCCGGTCATACCCATGTCGGCAACAGGTGTCGTCATTTTGAAGTTGAGGGAGAATTTGGAGAAAGAGATGGAGAGTCCTGCAGTGGTGGCACAGGAGCGCCATTGAGAAGTGGGAAGTGGCCTTCTGGTGGTCCAACCTGGTGTTCAGGCTGGAGGCGAGCCACAGGAAGTCAGAGCACTGAGGGAAAAGGGAACTGCCAGGGGAGCTACCCTCTCCGTGCCGAATTGAGACCATTTGGGGTAGTCCTAGGAATTGGGTGAGTCGAGGCGCAGCTCCTTGCCTTCTTAGCTCAGGGAATGGCCTTTTTGTGCAGGAGGAAGGACTGCGGATGGGGGAGGTCTACCTGAGTGACTCCTCCTCGTCTTCACCAGATTATTTGGACACTTACAAGCAAGCACAGCTAAAGGCACTGCTGTCACATGTCAGCCCAGACCTCACCCTGCGGCTCCGTAAAGCCAACACCAAAGAAGTGGGCGATCAGGTGAACCTGTGGTGCAATGCTCACTCGGATCTCGGCCGCTCCAGGTCATCCGACCTCAAAGCCCTTTAGGAGCCGCCGTTCCCAGGTTTCTACTCGCCTGTGCTTGGTCGCCTCCTCTTCACCTTGCTGAAGCGGCTGGCCCTGCCCCTCCCTCGCCTGGCCTAAGAAGGTGAGGGTGACGGCGGGGGATAGTGAAGCGGCCGGTCCCTATCTTCCTGATTCTCTCTCCCACTCTGTATGTGTGTGTCTCCCTGAAAGCCGTGGCATGGCCAAGCCAGCAAGCTCTCCTTGGCGCTCTTCGCTACTTCCTTCATTTCTTCTTTTTGGAATGCAGACTGGCTGAACAATGATCGCCAGGTGGAAGCATCCTTCGGGTGACCCTTCTCCTCCTCCTCCTCCTCCTCTCCTCCTCCTCCTCCTCCCTCCTCCTCTCCCCCTCCTCCTCCTCCTCCTCCTCCTCTCATAACTGGCCATTGTGGCAGGGCTGGGAGGGTGCATGCGCACGGGGAGATGCTCCTCAAGCAAATGCCAAAGCACAGCAAAACCAAGTATGGGGCGGGTGGCTGCTCACTTGAGGAGCGAGCGTCTCCCCACACAACTGCACCCTCCTGATCCATCCACAGCTGCCGGGTGCAAGAGGAGGAGGAAGGAGGAGGAGGGTCGCCTGAATGGACGCTTCCACCGCAGTCTGGCAATCGTTGTTTAGCCAGTCTGGATTCGAAAAAGAAGAAATGAAAGAAGTAGCGAAGAGCGCCAAGGAGAGCTTGCTGCTTGGCCATGCTGCGGCTTTTAGGAGACACACACACACACACACATTCACACACACACACACACACACACACAGAGGGGGGGAGAGAGGGGAAGATAGGGACCCGGCCACTTGGCTATCCCCCACCGTCACCCTTACCTTCTCGCACTGCTCCATTTTGTGAACCACCTATGGTTTAGTATCTCCTTCAAACTGGTGAGAATCCCACAAAGGCTGGGGAATGTGTCACTAAGAGCTTCAGGTTGGTTTGCTCCTTGTGCCCAAACTAGCAAAGAAAAAAGGGAATTCTGTTGACCAGGGCCTAAATTCAGATGAATTTGAATCATGATTGGGTGGAGGTCCTTTTGGTCCCATTGGGAGAAAAGCTTCGTCCTGCTTGGGGAAAAGTGTCCCCTGAAAGGGCCGGTTCATAGTTGGGGAGGTTCTTAAAGAGACCCGACCTGGTCAGACTTACCCATGCCTCTCTTTTACACACACACACACACACACACACACACACAAAGGGGGAGGGGAAGACAGGGAAAGAGGCAGAATGAGAGAGAGATACAGAGAGATACAGAGAGGGGGAAAGGAGAGAAAAAGAGAGGGAAAGAGTGAAATAGAGGGAATGAGAGAAGAGGAAGAGAGAGACAAGAAAGGAAAGAGAAAGAAATAAAAGAGAGAAAGGAAGCAAAAGGAGGAAAATGGATAGACAAAGAAAGGGAGAGATGGAAGGATGGGACAAAGAAAGAAAAAGAAAGAAAGAGATGGAGGGAGGAGAAAGTGAATGAGATATATGGATGGATAGATAAATACATGGAAGGAGGGGGGAGAGAGAGAGAGAAAAAAGGAGAGGAAGGAAGGACACAAACCCTGGCTTCAGAAGACTCTTTGAAGCAGCACAGCAATCTAGGGCTGGGCTGCAAGGGATCTCGGAGGTCATCTAGTCCAACCCCCTGCTCCAGCAGGAGATCCTTACAGAATCAAAGAATAGCAGGATCAGAAGGCTGTGTGCGCGTGTGTGTTTGTGTGTTTGTGTTTATGGTTGTCAAAACTCCAAAACCAGGTCAAGGAGCTCTGGGGAGATCAGTCATAAATTAGAACACTTGCTAAGCAACTGGCCATTAAGCAAGGACCACTTGTATTTGGTTTGCCAGTCACATGGCCACCTGGCCATGCCCATCTGGTCACGTGACCACCAAGCCACGCCCACAAATTAAGCCACGCCCACAGAACCGGTTGTTACAAAATTTGAATCCCACCCCTGGATGGAACTGAGAAAAGATTTCAGCATTAAATGATAACCAGCCAGTTCCTTCTCATGACCCCATTAACATGCATTTCTCCCGTCTTCTCACACCCTTAATTTTAAGGTGTGATATCAGAACAATCTTGATAATTTCAGGTGAACTGAAAGCCTTGGAGCTGCTTCCTAGGAGCAGAAGGCCCATTGCTCCATCCCAGGGAGGGTGAAAGGGAGGCATGGAGAGCTCTGGCCAGGTCCGGCCTCCTTAAGAGCCTCCCAGATTATGGAGCTGCCCCTTCAGGGGACACTTTTCCCCAAGCAGGACGAGAAGAAGCTTCTTTCCCCCAATGGAGCCAAAAGGACCTCCGTCCACTCACGATTCAATCCCATCTGATACGGTCCAAGCCTGGATTCAGGCCCCGGTCAGCAGAATTGCTGCCTTCGTTGCTCTTCTGGGCACAAGGAGCAAACAACCAGAAGCTACTAGCGACACATTCCCCAGCCTTTGTGGGTTTCTCACCCGTTTGATGGAGACCCTTAATTGTACGGGGTCCACAAAATGGAACAATACCGATGCCTCCCAAGCAGCCTAAGGGAAAAAATCCGGTTTCTACTGCCCAATTCTCGGTGAAGGTCAACCACCTTTGGGGAATAGCATCAGCCCTCTTGAAATGGGACCTCAGGCTTTTTGAAAAATGGAGAGAAGACACCAAACTTTCTCCTACCTTGTTGAGCAACCTTAGCCGTGAAAGAACATCTTGGTTGATATAAAGTCTCTGTCTTACAAAATACGCCAGGTGCACTTCGCTGGGATCATCCCTGGGAAGAACCAAGAAGCCCCAAATGAGCAGATCTGCTGCTACCTCTCCATTTGGGTCCATGTAGAGTTCAATGTGTGAAATATTGACAAACTCAATCTTCTCCAGGAAAGGATGGAACTAGAATGGGAACATGCAGCAATTTTAAAAGCAGAAAACTTTGTTTCTTATCCCAGACGCTTTTTCAATATTTAATCTTTCTTCTGTAGTTGTCTAATTTACAGACATGCTTCATTAGGAAAATGGGTGTTACCACTATCTTACAAGTGAAGGGAAAAAGTTCACAAAAATTTGTCGATCATATTTTGACAATATAGATTTTGACAAAATATAGTTGAACAACAGAAAAAAAGGAGATTTATGAACTCCCTGAAAGAAACAGGTTGGTTATCAGAAACACGGATTTCTGAAGAAGAAAATTGTCAGGGTGATCCTCTCCCAGGAGGCCCAGACAGGAAACCTGAGCTAGGTCCACTTCGCTGTAATCCTGCACTGACAGGATTTGGGGAGCCAGAAAGTACAAATCTCCCACTGACCCTTTTTTTATGCAGCTGTAGGTGTCCTCCTCTTATCTGCTTCTACCCCAGGCAGAATCTCTCCTCCACCCCCCAAAAGTCATTCCCTCCTATCACTGCCCTTTCTAAATGGGTTGTGGAAAGGGGGGGATATAACTTATGTGCTCTATGCAAGTCATCCTCACATATTATTTCATTTCTTAAATACATTATGGAAATACTGCTGATATAACTTGATCTCAAGAAAGAGTAATAAACAATTTTGTGATGTGATCAGAAACCCAGTTAAGTGAGGGGTGGATGGTATGATAATTAAGTGGACTAAAAACTGATTTAAAAATGGTACTCAAATAATCTTTCGTTTTTTAAATCTTTGTCATGAAAGTGGAAAGATACAACATTTTGTTTTTAGGTCATCAATTTTTCTATGTTGTCATTAATATAATAGGGTTGATAAATCGCTATTATACAAGATTTATAACAATTCTCAGGCAAATATACGTTTATGTTATTTAAACATTACCAACTTTCCAGAAAAATATTTATGATTTCCTCCTAGAAACTGTATGACTAAAAAGCAGTAGAAAACTATCTGGATTTTAGCATTTGATAAATTATAGTACCTCATATAAGAACATTAATGATGCACTGGATGAAGGATTGTGTCAAGCTTGATAAGTATGTAAGGGACCCAGTTTGGTCTACTGGTTAAGCCCCCGAAGTAGAAAGCAAGAGGCTGTGAGTTCAAGATCCTCTTTGGTCATGAAGCAGGCTGGGAGATTTGGGGCCAGTCTCTCAGCCCAACTCAACTCACAAGGTTTTTGTTGTGGAGAAAATGAACACACAACTACTCATTGGTACTCAGCCCCCGTGGCTTCTGCAGAGAAGGGCTTTTAAGGATGGGGGATGAGTTAGTGCACTTAGTGAACTCAAACAAGGCCTCAAAGATCTGGAAATCCAACAAGATGGGGCTGCTCTTCCCAAGAATGTTTATTTGAGCAGCCTTTAGAGCAACGAGATATTTATATCGAATAACCCTGCCAAAAGTCCAAAGGGAATTAAGCTCCGAGAGCTGCAACGGAGTTCCCAGAGCTGTTTCAGGGGGCCGATACAAAGAAAGAGCGCCTGAGCTGAGACTGGGCCCCTGAGGACAAGGGGCCACTCGAACTGCAGCTCACGCAGAGGTGGTATTCAACCGGTTCTCACCGGCTCAGGTGAACCGGTGGTCACCCCTGGTTGGCCAAACCCCCGAACCGGGTCGCCCACTTGTCCCAGTCGCTCTCCTAGCTTTCCCTACCACGTGGTGGCTGTGGTGCAGATTGGGCAGATGTCCCAGGGCTGTTGCACATGCGCACTGTGTGTGCAGCCGTGCGTGTGCTACTGATGCAGTGCGCATGCGGAGCAGCCCTGGGACATCTGCCCGCCTGCCTGCCCTCCCAGATTACGTTTTCTTACTTCTCCCAGCGGATGCGCATCTTCCAGCCCAGCCCGGCCCGGCCAGCCAGCAGGTGGGTGCGCGGTTGTCCGGGGTCTTCTCGCCCCCCTTGTCGCGATATGTCTGCAGGAGCCCCTCAGGCCAGCTGAGCCGAGACCCGTCATTCCCAGGCTTCTACTCTCCCGTGCTTGGTTGACGCCTCTTCACCTTGACTGAAGCGGCTGGCCCTGCCCCTCACCCTCCCCTCCCTCGCCTGGCCTGAGAAGGGAAGGGGGACGGTGGGGGATAGCTAAGAGGCCGGGTCCCTATCTTCCCCTCTCTCTTCCCTACTCTCTGTGTCTGTGTGTGTGTGTGTGAGAGAGAGAGAGAGAGAGAGAGAGAGGGGGGGGCAAGAGAAGAAAGAAAGAAAGAAAGAAAGAGCAAGAAAGAAAGAGGGAGAGAAAGAGAGAAAGAAAGAGAGGGAGAATGGAGAAAGTGAATGAGATATATGGATGGATAGATAAATACATGGAAGGAGGGAGGGAGGGAGGGAGAGAGAAAAAAAGGTGAGGAAGGAAGGACACAAACCCTGGCTTCAGAAGACTCTTTGAAGCAACACAACAATCTAGGGCTGGGCTGCAAGGGATCTCGGAGGTCATCTAGTCCAGTGGTCCCCAACCTTTTTTGTACCAGGGACCAGTTTCAAGCAGAAACACTTTTTCAAGGACCGGTGGGGGGGGGGAGAGATTCTATTTTCCATTCCCAAAACTTCATGCAGATGTTTCTGTTATCTCTGTTTGGTGAAAACAGGAATTCAATGAGGAGCATTTAGTCAGTGTGTTTTCCCTAGGAAGCTCCTGTAGTCCTTGTTTAGGGATCATTCAGAGCTACAATGGACCTCTAACATCCAGCCCAGGAAGAAACTGCTTCAAAGAAGCCAGGGGGGGTGGCTTTTCCTGTCGCCGCAGCTCCTCCGAAGTGCCCGTTCACCCCCACCCCCCCCGCCCGCCCGCGCGCGGTTCAATCCAGTGCTCCGTTCTGGTTGTTTGGGAGCAGCTTCGGCTGAGAATAATAACTATTCGCCTCTTTTACTCAGCCGAAGCTGCTCCGAATCAACCATTAACGAAGGCAGGCAGGCAGGCAGAACGGAGCACTGGATTGAACCACGCGCAGGGGCGGGGTGGGGGTGAACAGGCGCTTCGGAGGAGCTGCGGCGACAGGAAAAGCCACCCCCCGGCTTCTTTGAAACAGTTTCTTCCTGGGCTGGTGGAGCAGCGAGAGAGCGACTGAGAGAGGAACGAGGCGGGAGGAAACCGAAGCCGCTGAGCCAGAGAGCAGGACAGGCTTTGGTTGCTTCCTCCCTCCCATTCTCTCATTTGTGTCCTTGATCCCTGATCCCAGCAGCATTCACCGAAGGCGAATAAAGCCGCCATTTTTTATTATTTTTTCTTTGCGGCCCGGTACAGAGTGCTCCATGGACAGGTACCGGTCCGCGGCCCGGTGGTTGGGGACCCCTGATCTAGTCCAACCCCCTGCTCCAGCAGGAGATCTTTACAAAATCAAAAATAGCAGGTTTAGAAAGCTCTCTCTGTGTGTGTCTGTGTGTGAGTGTGTGTGTGTGCATGTGTGTTTGTGTGTTTGTGTTTATGGTTGTCAAAACTCCAAAAACAGGACAAGTAGCTCTGGGGAGATCAGTCATAAATTAGAACACTTGCTAAGTAACCGGCCATTAAGCGAGGACCAATTGTATTTGGTTTGCCAGTCACATGGCCCCCTGGCCAAGCCCACTCAGTCACGTGGCCACAAAGCCATGCCCATCTGGTCACGTGACCACCAAGCCATGCCCACAAATTCAAGCCATGCCCACAGAACCAGTAGTAAAAAAAATTGAATCCCACCAGTGAGTTCACAGCCTGCTATGCGGCATCTCCTATCAGGACTCAGGGATTCACTTTGTGACGCCTCTCCTAATAAAATATCTGGGAAATACGGAACTCTTTTACGTGCAACTGCAGTTATCAGATCAGTAGGAAGGAGTTTCTCTGAATGGGGCCAAATTCTGTTCTGCTGTAATGCAAAATTATGTATTTATTTATTTAGGACATTTATATTGCCACATATTCGCACATGACTCAGCATTAGGCAGACTCTAACTGCCCATTGACTGTCGTTTATTTTTATTTTTCTCCATTATTATTATTATTTATTGTAATGCTGGTCTCTGACTGTACTAAAAGTGGACTGGATGAAGGAGGAAGCTGTGTTGGAGACATTTGCCATCTTGAGTTATGTGTAAATAAATACATGTTTATGAAAACAATCTCAAAATCGTACTTGACTGCAACCTGAAACTGAGTCTTGAGAGAAGACAAGGAGGAGATTATGAGAGCAGCTTCTCCAACTTACAAAATCTCTCAGTTGGACAAGGGAGGATTCAACACTCTTCCAATGACTGAAAGAGGTGTTGGGAGTAGTTAAAACCCTCCCCTCTCCTAGGAAAATGAAATATTTTAGGATATACTAAAAAGGGAGAATATATTTCCCCTAAAAGAAAAGTAGAAACTCAGAGAGGCTGAAACTCAGCCCCCCTCCCACCTTTGCTAATGGACCATTACTCTGGCCTAGGCCAGTTTATTTTACATAACAAAGATCTACTCCAGGTAAAGCTATATAGGAATTGCCCAAAGCCATCACCATCATCCAGCGAGGCTCAACCAAGCCTGGGACTCAGGACAGCCTACAGAGTTGCCCCTGCATGGCCCCATGGGAGTCTGACAACCAATCAGAATACAAGCTCAAATTCAAATCCCAACAGAGGGCATCAAACAGTTGCACTCTCAGCATCTCAGCCCTTCTTTCCTCAACCAAGGCATGTGCTCCTGTCCACCATTAAACCATCTTCCAAGCAGTCCCCATGTTTCCAGCGTCTTTCTTCCCCACTTGGAACTGAACCCAGAAGGAGATTTCTTCCAACAGAGGCTAGACAGAAACTTCAGATCTGCTCCCTGTTATTCCGGAGCGTCAGACAGGAGCAATTAGATGGTGCAAATCTCTTGACCTTTTGCAGCACAAGAAGGTTGAGATGTTCCCCTCCTTCTCCTTTGGGTTCCTTCTCCAAAAGGATCTCAGATTAATGGATCCCTATTGGGACCCCCCATACCTGCCACGGCTGCAGCCTCGGAGCCCCCAACCTCTTTTCTCCCTCCTTCCTTCCCCTCCTCGATCTGGAGGAATAAGCGGCATTCATGGCCTGGGCCAGAGTCTGAATGATACTGTAGCGATGAGGGTCATTTATGATCCGTTTCCTGTTCCTTTTCTCCTGGGTCTCCAGTGGGGCTTTCTGGGTGCATCTTCTGCGGCCTTTGACAGAAAAGACGTGCTTGGAAAGGGAACAGCGAAAATAATGATCTTGAAACGGATCTTCCACAAAGAAATGGGGTTCAAAGGCAGCATCTGTTGGCCTTTTTTTTGACAGATAACCAAAACTCAAAATACTATGGATGTATTTGAGAAGTCTGTCCTTCTTTATTGTATACAGTGCAAAATTTGTGAGGATCCAGACTTTCCCTTCAATGGGTCCTGGCAAATGCATAAGTGCTTCATGGAAAGGAAAAATTCTGTTCCAGATGGAAATATATTCTATGAAGTGGACAAAGACATTGATTTGTCTCCACTTAGAGAGGGCCTCCCTGAGGGGTGCTGTTTGTCCAGTTGTTGTGAATCGTTGTGATATAACCACACAAATTCCATTCCTGACAAGCATCGGAGGGAAAGTCCTCATGAAATTATCTCCCTTTTCTGTGTCTGAAGCAAAGAGGCCAATCAGGGTCCATCTGAAATGGAGGAGCAGCTGGACAATTGCTGGGTATTGGAATCCTTCTTTGGGGAGCATCTGGTGGAAAAAGGGGAATCTCCTTTTATCACTCAGAGCCTCTGAAGGAATTCCAACAGTGATCTGAAAAAGTAATGAAGAATGCTGTGTTATAATGTGGTCCAGATCAACTCCAAAATATTACTTATTGACAAACCCAATTTTGTTTTGATGAATATATAAGAATAGTTTGTTCCTTAGTCATGGTTTAAAATATTTAAGACAGAATATTAACAAGATTGTCTATAAAAATGGAACGCAAAATCATATTAAACAAAAAAAAACAATAAAAAATGCAATGTAAATTTCTGTGTCACCCATACAATTCCAACAATTAGATTCAAATTTGCAGATGTTAGATAAAATGTCTGGATCTAAGATATAGGGCTGTATTATATGCTATTTTTGAGTACTAAAACCTCTTTCTCAGCTTCTATATCCCAAATTCTTTGTGAAGCAATTTTTCAGCTTCTTCTCTAGATGTACAAGAGCACAACTGCTAACAGAATAGTTATGAGTACATGAAATGGATACATATAAGAAAAATAAAAAGAAATAGTAGGACAGTGACGGTAGGCACATTGGTGCGCTTATGCACGCCCCCCTACAGACCTCTTAGGAAAGGGGTGAGGTCAATCGTAGACAGTTGTACAATCCAATAAGTCTTTAATTGAAATTTTGTCTGTTTTGGGACTATATGTCTGTTTCATCACTTTAATTTTAACCCAATAATTATATACCCTGAATTTATACAAAGCAGAAATTGTGTAAATTAACAATTATCTATGAGGGCAGGAGCTGAACTCCTTTTATCCATCCCAAAGATACTCTTCTTGGTCTGAATATTTTTTATACATAGACAGGACTATTGCCAACTTGATTCCAATTGGATAAGGCAGATATTATTGATATGTGAAAATGAACATGCTAATGGAGGACCTCAAAACCTGGATAGTTTTTCAATAGTAGAATATTCAGTAGAATATCCTCTAGGGACCTTATGGCTCTTCAGGCCTTTAATGGTCAATTTGAAGATGAACATAATAGACTAAAACATCGTTGATATGTTCCCTAATATTCTGAAAAGCTGCTCTTGAATTCTATGAAGATATTGGATCTGTTGTTCATCCCCACCACCCCACTCACCTTACCAGATAGAGAAAAACACACAAACCTGTGGGACTTTGTAGGTGCCTACAAACATTGACATCTGGATGGAGATGTCCCTGGAAGCTTCATCAATCAGAGCCAGGAGGTTTTCCTTCCTCCCACAGCCGTAGTTGGGGACATTGGATTCTCCAGTGGAAAGAATGTCCAGCAAGACATCTGAAGTGCGGAAAGTGCTCAAATAGTTGTCATGGATGTTGTAACCAAGTGTGAGATTGTGCAGGAGCTGGGAATTCTTGCTGACCATTTGAATAGCAAAAATTGGTTTTAGGATATTTGTTAGAGCAGAACTCTTCCTATTGAAAAACAATATTCATGTTATTATATTCAATAGCAACAACAAATGTTTTTAAAATATATAATCCTTCACAAACCTACTAAGCCTTAGGCCAACATTGATCCAAATCGAATGATCAATTATGCAAATGAGAGAGGCAACTACAATTGTTTCAGTCACTACTTAAACAAAGGTCATTATTCAAGTGATGAACTCAGGAATGAACTGAGAAAGGAAAATCATCTGGATTTCATTCAGGTTTTTTAAAAACTCCATCTTTGGATTTTACTCTCTTCCACAAAGTAAGGCAAAAAGGGAAGCCATGGAAATCAAAATCATTCAGGAAATTAGACAGGTCCTGAGGTACAAAAATAAGTGACATAAGAAGAAAAGAAGGAGAGTGTTAGAATTGCACATGGAGGGAGTGCAACTCCATCACCCTGCATGACTTACGAAGGAGAAGGTATGGAAGGAGGGCTGTTGAAAGGCCACATTATAGGCGACACATATGTTTCAGTTGTGACCACACCAATGAGATGGTCCCCAGGCCTGTAAAAGCTCCATGGATTGTACCCATCCTGGTGGTCCAAACTCAATGGGCATTTCCTTCTCAGCTTCCCACAGACTGATGGGGACACCAGCAGCAGAAGCAGAAGCAGGAGGTCCATCATTCATGGCATTAATCAATCCACTTCCTGTTTCTAACACAAACAACAGGAACAGTTGGAAAAATTCAAAGACTCTGAGAAGTGCCAGTGGCTTTCCTGATCTAAACAGAGAACCACTCAGTTTCATCTGCAAAGGAGAGAAAGGTGCAATCAAGAGCAGAGCCTGTACCTGTCCCAAAACTTGGTCCCAGAGAGCTTCACCCAAGGAATTTATCGTTTTCTGATATAAGATCCTTTGCATGTGGATTCAATCTGATGTCTACATCGAAGTCTAAAACTGGAGATATAGCATCACAGGTCTCAAAGGCCCAGATGGTCATAAAACAGTGAGAAGCAACTTCTCCTCTTGGGATCCTGAACTTTTTCTGGGCTCCATCTGCAGAGGAGAGGCTGGAATAAACCATGTTAGTAAAAATTTACAGATATACCCCTGGGGTCACTGTTTTGTTGTGGTTGTGGTCCTTCCTCCCAGTCAGGGCAAGTCCAGAAAGTGATGCTGGGGAAGAGAATTCAGCACCCAGGGAATTGACTTCTGCTGTCCTTCAACATGGCCTCTTGTCTCCAGAGATTGCTGGGGAAGGTCACCCAGAGCTATGGAGTTTGGTGCCACTTCTAAGTTAATGCCATTTAACTGTAGTGTTGCCTGTCTTCTAATGACAATCGGCACCCTTGAACTCTGCCCAAGGTTAAGAGTAGACCCTGTTTGGAATTCTGTTTTATGTCATAATCCCATATATTGATCTTAATTGCAGCCGGTTTTAAAATTGCTTGTACCTGAAATGAAATTTCATTTCCCATCTTTTCTAGCAATATTAATTTTGAGATTAAAGCTCATTAAGAAGCAGGAAAGTGACAACTTGTGGACTAGATCATTGCGTACATAGGGAGAAAATTATAGAATGGATGGAATTTTTTATTTTTATTTTCTTGTCATTCCTGTGTTATCTTACCATGTTCCTATAATACACCAAGATTCTTTATATTTTGATTTTTCTTAGTTTTTTAAATAAAGAATGGACTGTAAGTTCTGCAGGTGCGATCTCTCCATCCCTTTTTCTTTCTTTCTTTCTCTTTCTTTCTATCTCATCTATCTATCTTCTATCTATCTATCCTCTTCTATCCTATCTAAATATCCATCCATCCCCATCCATCCATTAAATTTACTGGCCACCCATCTTATCACAGGAAACCCTACAAAGATGGCGGTGATGCCCACAGTGTGGTGGATGGTGCAACCTGATTTCTAGCGACAGGATTTCTGGAGATCTGGTGGCTCTTCCTCTGTTGTGGGGATCTTCTATTTGGGGGGAGGGACCCTCTGACCTTCCCAATTTCTGGGCTGAGACTTTCTATCCCAAAAAGGTGCTGTTGGAACTCCTTTGTTCCTGGTTTATTGGCATCCGTTGTTCAGGGAGGATGTTTCTTCACTGGGGAGACATTAATATGGACTTCTTGGCCCAGAAGGGGAACCGGGGGCTGAGTGGGAGGGGGAACTGAAGGGACAGGCAGGCCCACCCTGGCAGGGAGGAGCAGAGGAAGGCCCGTATCCCAGGTCCACCGCTTGGAAGTTCTCCCCTGAACCTCCCTCAGATTCTGCTCTCAGGGCCTGCAGACCAGATCCTGGGTGGCTCCGGGTTCAAGCTGTGGCTTTTCAGGGCCAGGTTGATGTGCAATGAGACTCTCTTCTCCTCCAGGAGGTTCCCAGCCATGTCTGACCAAAGCCGGGTGAGGCCCAGAGGGAGGAAGCCCACCCCAACTTCTGGGTTTGTCCCAGGGAGACCCCAGAGGAGGGAGGAGGGGGCTATGGTCATCCAGGGTTTCTCACCGGCCTTGAGGAGGCTCCATGTGGACCTCTGGCTTCTCTCAGGGGGGCTGCGAGGACCCCGGCCTGGTCAAGCATGTTGTGTGAACGGGGTCCTCGCCAGAAGAAAAGGGTCCCCAATACAGGTAGTCCTCAACTTATGACCACAACTGAGCCCAACATTTCTGTTGTTAAGTGAGACATCCATCAAGTGAGTTTTGCCCCATTTGATGGCCTTTCTTGCCACAGTCATTAAATGAATCATTGCAGTTGATAAGTTAGGAACCCGGTCATTAAGTGAATTTGGCTTCCCCATTGACTTTGCTTGTCAGAAGGTTGTAAAAGGGGATCACAATGGCCCTGGGACGTTGGTGCCATTATAAACATGAAACTGTGGCCAAGCACCTGAATTCTGATCTCTGCATTTGATGCTGCAAAGGTCATTAATTGTGAAAAATGGTCCTAAGTTCCATTTCTCAGTGCAGTTGTAACTTGGATCGGTCACTAAATGAATGATTGGAAGTCGAGGCCTGCCTGTGTATCTCCTCTTGATCAGCTTCTCTTCCAGGAGAAAAAAAAGCGGCTATTTTGAGGTGCTGAAGGGAAAGTTTACTCTCCTCCCGACGGAATTAAGCCGGAAGGGAGAGGATAAAGAAAATATATAAATTTGGATCTTGTTGGAGGAGATGCCTTGAAGACTTGAGGACAGAAATACAATCTTAATAAGGCTTTAAAATATAGACTTGGATTCTTTTTTTTTTTATTTGTTTGATACCACCCCTGGAAGAGGAAGGGGGAATTTTGGCTTGCTTGGATTTATTGAGGATTGTGGATTTTGGGATTGTTTTGCCTTTCTCTCGGAATATTTGGTTGGCGTAAGAAGAAAGAGGAATAAAGAAAAGAAAAGATTTATTTATAATGGCTTTCCTTTTTGAAGACCTGATTCATCTTCTTCTATTTCTAGAAATGGCGCTGGTCAATTACCAACAGACAATGGAACAGATGGAACGGAAGAAGAACAACAAGGAAGAGACGAAGACGCCATCTTCATTGAATCCCAAAACTTATCTAAGGAAGAAGGAAGGAAGAGAGCAAGGAAAATGAAGGACTTAAGATCTAAAAAAAACATTTGAGAAAGAGAAAAATATGATGCAAAGTAAATATAATGATAACAAACAAGAGAAAAAGGGAACACAACAGAGAAGGGATCCCAGCAAGGCAGAGGTTAGAAGAAGAAGGGGGGTAGGAAGATTTGGTGGGGAAGAAAGAAAGGGGAAAGGCGGGAGAAAAGCCTCAAAGCTTTAAAATTGGATGGGAGAAGAGGGATTTTTTTAGAGACAAAGGATGAAATATAATTTTCTGTAAGAAAGATTCTGCTAAGGTACAGAAGATGGTATTGTAACATTTATATTTGAAATAGTAAATTAGAATGGTTTAAGATTTAATAAGAAATTAAAATGTTGAAGTTTTTAATAATGATTGATTTATAAAATGTAATAAAATATCGAAGGAAAAAGGAGGATACAATGTATTTAAACATTTTTGGTGGATAGAATGTACCAAGCAGAACCAAATTGGGTATTTGTTATGCTGAATGTTAATTTTACTAACTTAGGGGAGGATAGAAAGGCATCATACTCTGATTAGTGATTTCAGGAGAAATTTTTTTTATTATAAGAAGAGATAGAGGGATAAATGAATGGGCAAAAGATACAAATTTAATGATTTAATTAAGATGGATTAAATAAGATAGAAATGTGAAGAGTGATATGTGCTATTATTTTAGCCCATGCAAAGAGAGGTAACTGGGGCCAAGGTACTTTACTAAAAGATTTTTTTTATGTTTGTTTGTGTTTGTTTGTGTTTTATGAGAATATTGGGGAAATTATTGTAGAAAGACAGGAAAGATTTAATATGTAATGATTTGTTTGTTGTTGAAACTTTTAATAAAACTTGTTTTAAAAAAAAAAAAAAAAAGAGGAGGCTGGACATCGGATGTGGAAAAAATAATGATTTACTGCAATGGGTATAATTTGCCCAAGCTGGTTGAACGTAGCAGTAATTGAACGTAGAATGACTTGCTGCAATGAAACGCTGGAATAAAAAGCTGGCCAATTTAAAAAAAAAAAAAAAGGTGTGGAAAGGGAACTTCACGAGGACAGTGGTGTCACCCAAGCAGGAAAAAGCCCAAAGGGAACATCAGGCCAGCCATAAAACAAACTTGCATAGGAAAAGGAGCCAAACAAAAGGTATTAAAGAAGCCCTTAGACAAAAGCCCAAATAATTAAGAAAATTAAGGAAACAAGAAAAGAAAACCTTTACAAACACAAGACATGCCAAATCAGCAAAACAAACAGACAAAAGACACAAAATATATCACAAAGGAGACAGACAGGAGATTGTCACAAAACAAATATAAGAAACCATTAAGCTAAAAAAGATTAGGAACGAAACCGATAAAACAATCAAACCACCCGCAAAGTTTGCCTTCCACACCCAGCGGAGTTTACCCTCTGGCGGGAAGAAAAACAACCCCTGACAGGATTTAAAACATTAAGAAATACAAACACAAGTACTCACACAAA
>NW_028263154.1:16744-29244 GCF_049901735.1 Notechis scutatus
GGGTTGTGGGAAAGGGGAGGATATAATTTATGTGCTCTATGCAAGTCATCCTCACATATTATTTCATTTCCTAAATACATTATGCTGATATAACTCGATCTCAGGAAAGAGTAACAAACAATTTTGTGATGTGACTCAGAAACCCAGTTAAGTGAGGGTGGATGGTATGATAATTAAGTGGATAAAAACTGATTTAAAAATGGTACCCAAATAATCTTTAGTTTTTTTAATCTTTGGTCATGAAAGTGGAAGATACAACATTTTGTCAGTTAAGTCATCAATTTTTCTCTGTTGTCATTAATATAATAGGGTTGATAAATCACTATTATGTAAGATTTATAACAATTCTTCATGCGTAAATATATTTTATGTTATTTAAACATTACCAACTTTCCAGAAAAATATTTATGATTTCTCTAGAAAACAACTGTATGACTAAAAAGCAACAGAAAACTATCTGGGTTTTAGGATTTGATAAATTATAGTGTTCTGTACAAAGAATTAACATACTTGCAAACCTGCACAGGCGCTGCGATTGGCTAAAGCGCACGGCAACCGGATTGGCTCGGGCAAGCCGCTCGGATTGTCCGCTAAGAATCTCCGCTATTGGTCGAGCCAAGAGCGGGAGATCTAAACGCGTCATTAACCGCTGGGTCACGCTGTTTGGTCGGCAAATAAAAAAGCCGGGAGTTTTTCCTTCCTTTCCCCAAGCATGTACTGGAGCACAATAAAGAGCTGAACTTTGTCACTGACTCCGAGCTTCCTTCCTGCGCCGGACACGACACTGGCGACGAGGGTGGGATCCAAGAAGGAACCACCAAGCACGTGTCCGAGGAAGACAAAGACCAACACGATGGCCTGCCTCACTCCGCCGCACAATTCAACCCGACTACCGAGGACTGGGAATTGTACGCTGATCGTTTCAGATGTACCCGAGAGTAACAACTTGAATGATGCCAACGGAAACAAGAAAGGGCTGTTTTCCCTGACACACTGCGGGCCCGCAGTGTTCAAAATGGCGAAAAGCCCTCGCCAAACCCGCCGATGTAAAGACGATGGACTGGGCCGACCTTGCGCCATTGCTAAAAAACCACTACGCCCTACCGTGCCCATCCTCATCCGGCGAGACGAATTCTGTCATCGGCGAAATCAGTGGCAAGGCGAGAGCATGTTCGACTTCATAGCCGTTCTAAGGGACTCGGGGTTTGTGCGAATTCCATGAACTAGACAACGCCCTCGAGACCGCGTGGTCCTAGGTCTCCGGGACCAGGCGCTGAAAAGCCGTCTAATCGGCAAAGGGGACATCAGTCTCGATGTCGCCCTGGCAGAAGCGCCCGCCCGCCGAAGCCACCAAGAAATCGCAGCTCGACTATGGAAAGCGGAGAAGCGGGGACCGCACCGACAACCCCGAGGCTAACCGCCGGAAACCGCCACACACCATGGCGACCTGGACTCCGCCTCGGACACCCCAGACGAAGGAGAAGAAGAAGACGTCCATCGGCTCCAGACACAACGAGACCAACGAGGTCGTAAGTCGGGGACCCAGTGTGCGGGGTCTTGGGGACGTAACCACCTACCGAGCAGACTGCCGTTTTTCGACGCGACCTGTCGGAATTGCAACAAGAGGGCCACATCGCCCGAGTCTGCCGGCTTCGAAAAATTACAGCCCCTAACGCCGAGAGCCGAGCAACCGGCAGCGAGACAACACCTCCCCAGGAACCGAAGAGCACCAACCCGACACTCGTTGGAATAGGGACAGCTGGAGCCGTGACAACGGGGAGACCAACAGAGGGAGAAACCCACCAGACACTCACAATTGGCTACGCCGAGACCAAGCGATACCCGTAAGGTCTATGTGGAAGTAAGCATCGAGGGCGAACTTTGCCGCATGGAGGTGGACTCCGGGTCCTACCTTTCCATGATCGCCTGGGAAGAAATCAAGCGACTAGTACCAAATCTCCACAAGGCTGAGCTAGAGAACCAAAGATTGATAGTCAAAGACTACCAAGGGAACCGCATCCCGTCATCGGAACCGGACAGTTCAACGTAGCCTTCAAGTGACCGCACCGCAAAACTTCCCATCACAATAGTGGACCGGAACCGACCAAGCCTCCTGGGACTCCAATGGTTCGCACCACTGGGCATCGGGGTCACCGGGATAAACCGCACTGAGGAAACCGACTGGGAACAGCAGCTGGGCTAAGGACTTCCAGGAAGTATTCGACGGCACCTTAGGCAAGTGCCGGGACCCCTATCTCTCTTTCAGTTTAGACCCAAACGTCAACCCCATCCGCCTAAAACCGAGGCGGGTGCCTTTCTGGCAGCAGGGGAAAATAGACGAGCAGCTTGACAAGCTCGTCAAACAGGGGTTCTGCAGCCAATTGATCACACCGGTGGGAGACCCCAATAGTCACCCCAGTTAAGCCAGACGGGTCAATAAGGATCTGTGGGGACTATAAGGCCACCCTCAACTGCGCCCTGCAACAGCGCATACCCGTCCCAGTCGTGCAACATCTACTTAACTCACTGGGGGCAAAGTCTTCGCGAAGCTCGACCTGGCACAAGCCTATCAACAGCTGCCGGTTGATGACGAAACCGCCGAAGCACAGACTATTGTCACCCACCGGGCGTTCGCCACAACCGACTCCAGTTTGGAGTCAGCGTGGCCCCGGGATTTTTCAAAGCCTAATGGAGAGACTCCTACAAGGAATAAAAGGGTGGTCCCTTACTTCGATGACGTACTAGTATCAGCAACCCACCGGGAAGAACTAGAGGGTCGCCTAAGGGAAGTACTAGAGAAATTCAAAGGGGCGGTTTAAAAGTGAAAAGGGAAAATGCCAACTTTACACAGAGAAAGTCGAGTTTCTGGGATACCTCCTAGACCGACATGGCATCCACCCGACCAGGGACAAAGTAAAAGCCATCAAGGAAGCCCCGACCCCAAAAACAAGACAGAGTTACAGGCATTTCTGGGACTACTCAATTTTTATAACATGTTCTTACCCCAAAAGGCAAATCACAAGGAGCCTTTGCATAGGCTGCTGGATAAAACAACAAAATGGTCCTGGGGACGCGTGAGGAAACCGCATTCAGGAAAACAAAAGACCTGCTAACCTCGGACGCCGTCCTCATACAATACAACGAGACTCTACCCCTTACCGCCACATGCGACGCCTCACCTTTGGGCCGGTGCCGTCCTCAGCCATACCCTAACGGACGGAAAAGAAGCACCCATTGCATTTTTTCTCAAGAACACTTAGCAAGCCAGAAAGAAACTACAGCCAACTAGACAAGGAAGCCCTTGCCATCGTCGCAGCCGTAAAGAAATTCCACGAGTATCTTTACGGCCGATGATTCACAATTATCACAGATCACAAACCGTTGCTAGGAATCCTGGCGGAAACAGGGCCACACGAACATCATATCCCCCAGGATGACAAGGTGGTCCAATTCCTCGCCGCTTACCACTGCCGGCTCACACACCGCCCGGTAAGACAATCACCCATGCAGACGCACTAAGCCGTTCACCATTACCCGACCTCGGCGACGACCCAGCACCCACGACGACCACCCCTCAGCATAGAGGCGCTACCCGATCTGCCCATAACGCGTCAGACATTGCCCGAGAAACAAATAAAGACAAACGTCTGGCGCAGGTATTGCACTGGGTAGAGAAAGGGTGGCGGAAAAGACAACGACGAATCATTCAAACCTTTCAGAAACAGGCAAACCGAACTATCTCTACAGAAAGGTTGTTTGTTATGGGGGACAGGGTGGTCGTACCAGAGAAGTTGCAAAGGAAAGTGTTAAAACTTCTGCATGACGGGCACCCAGGCATCGTACGAACAAAAGCCTAGGCCAGAAGTTACGCGTGGTGGCCAGGCATAGACAAAGAAATTGAAGGGTGGGTGGCCAGGTGTTCACGCTGCCAAGAAACCAGACCAAATCCCCTGCCGCGCCAATATTAGAATGGGAGACCCCCAGGGGACCATGGTCTAGAGCAGTGATCCCCAACCTTTTTGACGCCGCTGCCCGGTACCGGCATCAGCTGGGCGCGCCTGGTACCGGCATCAGCTGGCTCCGCGGCCCGGCCCGGCAATCAGCTGCGCCGCCATCTTTTGATGAAAAAGTGCTTCCCGTGACCTCACCGGAAGCACGTTTTCATCAAAAGAATGGCGGCGCAACGCTCGGTGAGCTTTTCCGGTAGAAATGGCTTTCTACTCGGAAAAGCTCACCGAAGCTCTGGCGCCTATCTTTTTTTTGATGAAAGCGTGCTTCGGTGAGCTTTCTACTCGGAAAAGCTCACCGGAAGCACTTTTCATGAAAAAGATGGCGGCGCTCAGTAAGCCGCGGCCGGTAGGAGTTGTTCCGCGGACCAGTACGGTCCGCGGACCGGTGGTTGGGGACCCCTGGTCTAGAGTACATATAGATTTTGCCGGTCCCACAAGGGGGACACACATTCCTCATCACGGTGGACGCTTACTCCAATTGGCTGGAGGTAAGCGACATGAAAACCACCACAACGGAAGCCGTCACCAGGGTACTAAATAAACTGTTCGCGACCCACGGCCTTCCTGATGTCGCCGTGTCGGACAACGGGCCCCAGTTCACCTCGCTGGAATTCGAAAAATTCCTAGCAGAAAAGGGCATACGACACGCCTTGACAGCGACGGCTCATCCGCGGCGTAACGGTAGGGCGAACGGATGGTCCAATTCACAAAGAAAACCATCCAGAAAATCGAAGCACGGGAATATACAGGGAAAAATAAATAAACTGCTTCTAATACAACATATATACCCCTAACACGACCACAAACAAAAGCCCGGCAGAATTACTGATGGGGAGGAAACTAAGGTCCCCACTTGACAGACTGCACCCCACATACAACCCGGAGAAGCCCCGGACTCATCAAGCAAACACCGGGCATTTAAACCAGGCGATGCAGTCTACGCAAAAAACCTTACCGGAGACCCACTATGGGTACCGGCAACTATAACCCAAATAAAAGGTCCCCATTCATACAGACTACAAACAACGGACGGACAAGCATGGAAATGCCACATAGATCAGTTAAGATCTCGAATAAAAACACAACCGACACGCAAAGCAAACACAGACAACCCCATTAACACTAACCAAGGGGAGGGAAAATACAGGGGACCAAGAAAGAATAGAACACAACCAACCATACTCACCAGATATCAGCCAACTCGAAGCCGCACCAAGGAAAAGCAGCCAAGCCAGCTCGACCAGCCCGGAAAGACCAAGCGGAGCGGCAAAAGCCGCAGCTCGACCAACCCGGTAGACCGGGAGGGAGCTGCAGCAGCAGGCCCACACTCCAGACGATTCCATCAAATAGACTGAGAGCAACAAAAACCCGACCGAACAGGCCGGGAACCAGGAAACAACTGACCTGCGCAGGTCCAGTAGACAAGTCGGAGCCCCGCCTACTTACGGGACTACGTTGCATAGGAACGAACCAAGAGGGGAGGGGTGTTCTGTACAAAGAATTAACATACTTGCAAACCCCGCGCTGCGATTGGCTAAAGCGCACGGCAACCGGATTGGTCAGGCAAGCCGCCTGATTGGTCGTTAAGAATCTCCCGCTATTGGTCGAGCCAAGAGCGGGAGATTCGAACGATGTCATTGGCCGTGGCCGCCGCGGCTTGGAAATAAAAAGCCGGGTTTTTCCTTCCTTTCCCCAAGCATGTACTGGAGCACAATAAAGAGCTGAACTTTGTCACTGACTCCGAGCTTCCTTCCTGTGCCGGACACGATATATAGTATCTCATTAATGATGCACTGGATGAAGGATTGTGCCATGCTTGATAAGTATGTAAGGGACCCAGTTTGGTCTACTGGTTAAGCCCCCGAAGTAGAAAGCAAGAGGATGTGAGTTCAAGTCCCGCTTGGTCATGAAGCAGGCTGGGGGATTGGGGGCCAGTCTCTCAGCTCAACTCAATTCACAGGGTTGTTGTTGTGAGGAAAATGAACACACAACTACTCATTGGTACTCAGCCCCCGTGGCTTCTGCAGGGAAGGGCTTTTAAGGATGGGGGATGAGTTAGTGCACTTAGTGAACTCAAACAAGGTCTCAAAGATCTGGAAATCCAACAAGATGGGGCTGCTCTTCCCAAGAACATTTATCTGAGCAGCCTTTAGAGCAACAAGATATTTATATCGAATAACCCTGCCAAGAGTCCAAAGGGAATTAACCTCCGAGAGCTGCAACGGAGTTCCCAGAGCCGTTTCAGGGGGCCAATACAAAGAAAGAGCGCCTGAGCTGAGACTGGGCCCCTGTGGACAAGGGGCCACTCGAACTGCAGCTCACGCAGAGGTGGTATTCAACCGGTTCTCACCGGCTCAGGTGAACTGGTGGTCACCCCTCATTGGCCACAACCCCGAACCGGATCGCCCGCTTGTCCCAGTCGCTCTCCTAGCTTTCCCTACCACGTGGTGGCTGTGGCGCAGATCGGGCAGATGTCCCAGGGCTGTTGCACATGTGCACTGTCTGTGCAGCCGTGCATGTGCTACTGATGCAGTGTGCATGTGCAGCAGACCTGGGACTTCCACCTGTCCGCCCTCCCTCCCAGAGCACGTTTTCTTACTTCTCCCGGTGGATGCGCCTCTTCCAGCCCAGCCCAGCCAGCCAGCAGGTAGGTGGGCAGATGTCCTGGGGCTTCTCGCCCCCCTTGTCGCGATATGCCTGCAGGAGCCCCTCAGGCCAGCTGAGCCGAGAGCCGCCATTCCCAGGCTTCTACTCTCCCGTGCTTGGTCGATGCCTCTTCACCTTGCCTGAAGCAGCTGGCCCTGCCCCTCACCCTCCCCTCCCTCACCCGGCCTGAGAAGGTAAGGGGGACGGTGGGGGATAGCGAAGAGGCCGGGTCCCTATCTTCCCCCCTCTCTCTTCCCCACTCTGTGTCTGTGTGTGAGAGAGAGAGGTAGAAAAAAGAAAAGAAAGAAAGTAAGAAAGAAAGAGAGAGAGGGAGATTGGAGAAAGTGAATGAGATATATGGATGGATAGATAAATACATGGTAGGAGGGAGGGAGAAAAAAGGGAGAGGAAGGAAGCACACAAACCCTGGCTTCAGAAGACTCTTTGAAGCAGCACAGCAATCTAGGGCTGGCATGCAACGAATCTTGGAGGTCATCTAGTCCAACCCCCTGCTCCAGCAGGAGATCTTTACAGAATCAAAAATAGCAGGGTTATAAAGCTCTGTGTGTGTGTGTGTGTGTGTGTGTGTGTGTGTGTGTGTGTGTGTGTGTGTGTGCATGTGTGTTTGTGTGTTTGTGTTTATGGTTGTCAAAACTCCAAAAACAGGACAAGTAGCTCTGGGGAGATCAGTCATAAATTAGAACACTTGCTAAGCAACCGGCCATTAAGTGAGGACCAATTGTATTTGGTTTGCCAGTCACATGGCCACCTGGCCAAGCCCACTCAGTCACATGGCCACCAAGCCACGTCCATCTGGTCAAGTGACCACCAAGCCGCGCCCACAAATTCAAGCCATGCCCACATTTACCAGTAGTAAAAAAAATTGAATCCCACCAGTGAGTCCACAGCCTGTTATGCGGCATCTCCTATCAGGACTCAGGGATTCACTTTTTTTTTTAAACAAGTTTTATTAATTTTTCAAAAACAAACAAATCATCATTAACCATTACATACTTAAACCTTTTTCCATTATAAATTTAACAAGTCAGATAAAACCTTAATTCTATTTTAAACCATTTCCATATAAGCATACAAAAACCTCTTATCCAGTTTCTCTTTACCTCTCTTTACTCTTATTCAGTTTCATTATTATTGTTTCATCTATTTCTTTCTGACTTGGCCACCATCATTCCCATTCTATACTTCTGCAAGGTTCCACTAATTCTCCCAGAAACATAAACACAGAACACATAGAACATAAAAGAAAAACAATAAAAATCTTTTAGGAAATTAACTTGGCCCCAGATATCTCTCTCTTCATGAACTTCAATTATATTCATGCTCATCTTACATATCATTACTTATTTTATTTACCATTCTAAGTCTTCTATATTAACTTCTCCACACATTTCACTCTTCTTAATTCTATCTTAATTAACCCATCTTAATTTGAGTCATTACATTTGTATCTTTTGTCCATTCTTTATTGTCCCTTTATCTCGTTCCTTATAATAAAAAAAAAGAGAATTTCTCCTGAAATCACTAATCAGAGTATGATGCCTTTCTGTCTCCCCTCTAAATTAATCAAATTAACATTTAAAATAACACCCAGTACCCAATCCGATTCTGCTTGGTACATTCTATCTAAATAGTAAATCCAAAATAATTAAATCCATAGTTAAACAGTAAATCTAAATGTTGAATCTTATAACATTCCCATTGTCTTTTCCAAGAACAAATGCTATAATAAAAATTTTATAATAACATCAATATCATAATCTTATTAAACTCTTTAATCAAAACTCAATATTCTAAACCTTCCCTTTAATATTAATAAATTTAAAATCAATCATTACTAAACATTTCAACATTTTAATCTCTTATCAACTCTTAAACCATTTTAATTTTCTATTTCTAATACAATGCTACAATATCATCTTATGTACCTTGCAAAACCTTTTTTAAAGAATTTATACTTTACCCTTTATCCCTAAAAAAGATTCCTTTTTCCCATCTAATTTCAAAACTTTGTGGCTTTTCTCCACCATTTTCCTTCCTTTCTTCCCCCACCAAACCTTTCTACCCCTCCTTCTTCTAGCCTCTGCCTTACTGGCTTCTCTTCTCTGTTGTGTTCCTTTTCCCTTTTGTTTACTATCATTATGTTGATTTTGCACCTTATTTTTCCCCTTCTTAAATGTTTTTTTAAATCTTAAGTCCTTCATTTCTCTTCCTTTCCCTCTTCCTTCTTTATTGGTTAAATTCTGAAATTCATTAAAGATGGCTTCTTCCTCTCCTTCTTCTTCTGCTGTCTTCATCTGCTGTAATGTTTGTTGATAGTTAGCAAGCGCCATTTCTAAGAAAAGGAAGGCTTCCTTCACACCATCTCCACCATTTTTTTTGTTTGCTCATATTCTTTTCTCAGTTCCTCAACAGAAAAAGCCATTATAAATCTTTTCTTTTCTTTTCCCCTTCTTTCTTCCTACAACAACCAAGATATTTCAAAAAAAATAAAACAGTCGCAAAGTTATCAATCAGTCCAAGCCAAGGCAAAGTTCTCACTTTCTCTTCCTGGGGTAGTGTCAATCAGAAAAAAAAAAGAAAGTACAAATCTGTTTCTTAAAGTCTTATTGTAATATATTTCAGTCTTCAAATCCTTAAGGCATCTCCTCCAACAGTCTTAGCACACAAATATTTTTTTTAGTCCTCTCCCTTCTCACTTATCACTTAAAGCCAGTTTTTACCTAAAAAAAAATAGGTTTCTTAATATCCACTTATTAAATCCGTAGAGATTTTCCAGGATTCACTTTGTGACGCCTCTCCTAATAAAATATCCTGGGAAATTCGGAACTCTTTTATGTGCAAACTGCAGTTCTCAGATCAATAGGAAAGAGTTTCTCTGAATGGGGCCAAATTCTGTTCTGCCGTAATGCAAAATTATGTATTTATTTATTTAGGACATTTATATTGCCACATATTCGCACATGACTCAGCATTAGGCAGACTCTAACTGCCCCTTGACTGTCATTTATTTTTATTTTTCTCCATTATTATTATTATTATTAATTGTAATGCTGGTCTCTGACTGTACTAAAAGTGGACTGGATGAAGGAGGAAGCTGTGTTGGAGACATTTGCCATCTTGAGTTATTTGTAAATAAATACATGTTTAAGAAAACAATCTCAAAATCGTACTTGACTGCAACCTGAAACTGAGTCTTGAGAGAAGACAAGGAGGAGATTATGAGAGCAGCTTCTCCAACTTACAAAATCTCTCAGTTGGACAAGGGAGGATTCAACACTCTTCCAAGGACTGAAAGAGGTGTTGGGAGTAGTTAAAACCCTCCCCTCTCCTAGGAAAATGAAATATTTTAGGATATACTAAAAAGGGAGAATATATTTCCCTAAAAGAAAAGTAGAAACTCAGAGAGGCTGAAACTCCGCCCCTCCCACCTTTGCTAATGGACCATTACTCTGGCCTAGGCCAGTTTATTTTACATAACAAAGATCTACTCCAGGTAAAGCTATATAGGAATTGCCCAAAGCCATCACCATCATCCAGCGAGGCTCAACCAAGCCTGGGACTCAGGACAGCCTACAGAGTTGCCCCTGCATGGCCCCATGGGAGCCTGACAACCGATCAGAATACAAGCTCAAATTCAAATCCCAACAGAGGGCATCAAACAATTGCACTCTCAGCATCTCAGCCCTTCTTTCCTCAACCAAGGCATGTGCTCCTGTCCACCATTAAACCATGTTTCCAAGCAGTCACCATGTTTCCAGCGTCTTTCTTCCCCACTTGGAACTGAACCCAGAAGGAGATTTCTTCCAACAGAGGCTAGACAGAAACTTCAGATCTGCTCCCTGTTATTCCGGAGCGTCAGACAGGAGCAATTAGATGGTGCAAATCTCTTGACCTTTTGCAGCACAAGAAGGTTGAGATGTTCCCCTCCTTCTCCTTTGGGTTCCTTCTCCAAAGGATCTCAGATTAATGGATCCCTATCGGGACCCCCATACCTGCCATGGCTGCAGCCTCGGAGCCCCCAACCTCTTTTCTCCCTCCTTCCTTCCCCTCCTCGATCTGGAGGAATAAGCGGCATTCATGGCCTGGGCCAGAGTCTGAATGATACTGTAGCGATGACGGTCATTTATGATCCGTTTCCTGTTTCTTTTCTCCTGGGTCTCCAGTGGGGCTTTCTGGGTGCATCTTCTGCGGCCTTTGACAGAAAAGACGTGCTTGGAAAGGGAACAGCGAAAATAATGATCTTGAAACGGATCTTCCACAAAGAAATGGGGTTCAAAGGCAGCATCTGTTGGCCTTTTTTTGACAGATAACCAAAACTCAAAATACTATGGATGTATTTGAGAGGTATGTGCTTCTTTATTGTATACAGTGCAAAATTTGTGAGGATCCAGACTTTCCCTTCAATGGGTCCTGGCAAATGCATAAGTGCTTCATGGAAAGGAAAAATTCTGTCCCAGATGGAAAAAAATTCTATGAAGTGAACAAAGACATTGATTTGTCTCCACTTAGAGAGGGCCTCCCTGAGGGGTGCTATTTGTCCAGTTGTTGTGAATCGTTCTGATATAACCACACAAATTCCATTCCTGACAAGCATCGGAGGGAAAGTCCTCATGAAATTATCTCCATTTTCTGTGTCTGAAGCAAAGAGGCCAATCAGGGTCCATCTGAAATGGAGGAGCAGCTGGACAATTGCTGGGTATTGGAATCCTTCTTTGGGGAGCATCTGGTGGAAAAAAGGGAATCTCCTTTTATCACTCAGAGCCTCTGAAGGAATTAGAGCAGTGATCTGAAAAAGTAATGAAGAATGCTGTGTTATAATGTGGTCCAGATCAACTCCAAAATATTACTTATTGACAAACCCAATTTTGTTTTGATGAATATATAAGAATAGTTTGTTCCTTAGTCATGGTTTAAAATATTTAAGACAGAATATTAACAAGATTGTCTATAAAAATGGAATGCAAAATCATATTAAACAAAAAAAAACAATAAAAAATGCAATGTAAATTTCTGTGTCACCCATACAATTCCAACAATTAGATTCAAATTAGCAGATGTTAGATAAAATGTCTGGATCTAAGATATAGGGCTGTATTATATGCTATTTTTGAGTACTAAAACCTCTTTCTCAGCTTCTATATCCCAAATTCTTTGTGAAGCAATTTTTCAGCTTCTTCTCTAGATGTACAAGAGCACAACTGCTAACAGAAATTGACAGTTGTACAATCCAATAAGTGTTTAATTGAAATTTTGTCTGTTTTGGGACTATATGTCTGTTTCATCACTTTAATTTTAACCCAATAATTATATACCCTGAATTTATACAAAGCAGAAATTGTGTAAATTAACAATTATCTATGAGGGCAGGAGCTGAACTCCTTTTATCCATCCCAAAGATACTCTTCTTGGTCTGAATATTTTTATACATAGACAGGACTATTGCCAACTTGATTCCAATTGGATAAGGCAGATATTATTGATATGTGAAAATGAACATGCTAATGGAGGACCTCAAAACCTGGATAGTTTTTCAATAGTAGAATATTCAGTAGAATATCCTCTAGGGACCTTATGGCTCTTCAGGCCTTTAATGGTCAATTTGAAGATGAACATAATAGACTAAAACATCGTTGATATGTTCCCTAATATTCTGAAAAGCTGCTCTTGAATTCTATGAAGATATTGGATCTGTTGTTCATCCCCACCACCCCACTCACCTTACCAGATAGAGAAAAACACACACAAACCTGTGGGACTTTGTAGGTGCCTACAAACGTTGACATCTGGATGGAGATGTCCCTTCCTGCTGCATCAATCAGAGCC